>NC_069499.1:722532284-722672284 GCF_027579735.1 Bombina bombina | reverse complement strand
CTCTTTCTTTCTTTCTTTCTTTCTTTCTTTCTTTCTTTCTTTCTTTCTCTCTCTCTCTTTGCTTCTCTCCTCTCTTTCTTTGTCTATTTCTTTCTCTCTCTCTCTCTTTCTTTGTTTCTCTCTCTTTCTTTGTTTCTCTCTTTCTTTGTTTCTCTCTCTTTCTCTATCTTTCTTTGTTTCTCTTTCTTTCTTTCTCTTTGTTTCTCTCTTAATTTATTTCTCTTTCTTTCTCTTTCTTTCTCTTTCTTTCTCTTTCTTTCTCTTTCTTTGTTTCTCTCTCTTTCTCTCTTTATCTTTCTCTTTCTTTGTTTCTCTCTTTCTTTCTCTCTCTCTTTCTTTGTTTCTCTCTTTTTCTCTCTCTCTCTCTTTTTCTCTTTTTTGTTTCTCTCTTTCTTTCTCTTTCTCTCTTTTTTGTTTCTCTCTTTCTCTCTCTCTCTTTTTCTTTCTCTATTTCTCTCTCTCTTTTTCTTTCTCTCTCTCTTTTTCTTTGTCTTTCTATCTCTTTTTCTTTTTTTCTTTCTCTTTCTTTTTCTTTCTCTTTTTCTTTCTCTCTCATTCTCTTTTTCTTTGTTTCTCTCTCTTTCTCTCTTTCTCTTTCTCTTTCTTTGTTTCTCTGTTTCTCTTTCTTTGTCTCTCTCTCTCTCTTTTGTTTCTCTCTCTCTTTCTTTTGTTTCTCTTTCTCTCTCTCTTTTTGTTTCTCTTTTTCTCTCTCTCTCTCTTTGTTTCTCTCTTTCTTTCTCTTTTTCTTTGTCTCCCTCTTTCTCTTTCTTTGTTTCTCTTTCTCTCTCTCTCTTTCTTTGTTTCTCACTCTTTCTTTATTTCTCTCTCTTTCTCTCCTTTTTTTGTTTCTCTCTTTCTCTCTCGTTCTTTGTTTCTCTCTTTCTCTATCTCTTTCTTTGTCTACCTCTTTCTCTTTCTTTGTTTCTCTCTTTCTTTCTCTCTCTCTCTTTCTTGTTTCTCTCTCTCTTTCTTTGTTTCTCTCTCTCTCTTTCTTTGTTTCTATCTCTCTCTTTATCTCTCTTTCTTTGTTTCTCTCTCTCTTTATTTCTCTCTTTCACTATATCTCTTTCTTTGTTTCTCTTTCTTTGTTTCTCTTTCTTTGTTTCTCTTTCTTTGTTTCTTTTTCTTTGTTTCTCTCTTTCTTTCACTCTCTCTTTCTTTTTCTTTGTTTCTCTCTCTCTTTCTCTTTCTTTGTTTCTCTCTTTCTCTCTCTCTCTCTTTTCTCTTTCTTTGTTTCTCTCTCTCTTCCAGATTCAGCACTCAGAGAAGGGAGAAAACACAAGGGGGTGTTAATCCCTATCTGTGTTAATGATGTTATTCTCTCATCGACCTTTTAGAGTATGGTGTTCCTCTCAACCTCCTGGAGTATGATATTCGTTCCTTCTCCTCTGTGGAGTTTGGTAGAAACCCTTGTAGGAGTATGGGATATATTTGTGAAGAGTGCACTTGATTTTTTAGTTAAATATTAAAAGCAAAACGGATTTATTGAAAAATAGGTTAACACCCCCTCCGTGCAATCAACATACCTCACATGTTTGAGGTTAAATAAGGTGAGCACTATTCTTTATCTTTATTATTAACACCACACAAGTGCTTACATACTGCACCGTAAGTTGCTACTTGTGTTTTATCCCTTCTCTGAGTGCTGAATCTGAACTACATTCTTTCACCACCTTTTCCACTGGTGATAGTAGAATCCTCAGATATTGCAGCCTTCGAAACACACCAGGAGGAACTTTATAAGCAGATTTAACATTTGCATCTCGAACAGCGCAAGTCAAAATACCTATTGACTCTCTATATAAGTATAATTGTGGAAATCCACAATTGTAAGACTTAAATAAAAAGAGGGAAAATAAATAAAGTATATAAAGCTGTTGCACTACACATAATTAAACATTTTATTTAACAGCCCCTTTAAATAAGAGAATAGTTTTTCTTCATGATATAACACCTATGCTGTTCTTTTTTTTTGCCTAATATTACCATATCAGCATATATTGTACTACATCCATGTTTGGTTTTGTTTTTGTTTTTTGCTTTAAAACCACAACCTATTGTTGTGCTGCACACTCAGACTTCTGTCTACTTTGCACTACAGGAAGGAAAATAAACCAACAAGTGTTTCCTTTATAAGCTTACCTCATAAATAGATATTTATGCTATTTTTTTTCTAAATATATAAATTCCCATGTTGAGATATTTTATACTATTTTTCTCAGTTGTAGATTGAAAAGAATAATCAGTGTTTATAACAAATTGGTCCTTGCCTGTTGTAGTCATGTCACAATTACATTTTGGTGCTTTGGGTCTCAGAAAAGTGAATGTTTGGGCTCTTCGGTAGAATTCAAATCTATTTTGCTATCATTTCTTAAAAGGTCACTAAAGTCAAAATTAAAGTTTCATGATTCAGATAAAACATAGAATTTCAAAAAGCTTCACAATATACCTCCATTATCAAACGTGCACGCTATTTTTATATGTACACTTTCTAAGGATCCAGCTCCTACTGGGCATGTGCAAAATTGTACAATATATACTTATATTTTTTTATTTTTTTTAACACCCTGCAGCATGTGTAACTTATAAGTGTTCTGTATTTTAAGGGACGGGTGGCAACCCTAATAGGAACCCCCCTCCCCCCAGCACATTTTAAAATTACTGCGTGATATGCAAAAAGAAAAAGCATGGAAGGATCATTTTAACAAAGGCAATTACACAAAGTAAATATTTTTACCAGAATAACATGGCACACTAGACGTGTATTTGTGTATTTAGTTAATGCCCGAATGTGGAAGAAGGGGGCCAGCTCTTTTCGGAGCCGGATTTCTTCTGTGAAAGTACAACATTAATTTCAGGATTTACACAGATATTAAAGGGACATTCCAGTCAAAATTTAAATGCACATAGATGAATTACATCTTTGAATAGAAATATATTTGTAATATACATGTAATGGCAAAAATGCTTCTGGTAAAAGTCACCACTGTTTCAGAGTGAGCATTTTTCTCTGCACGTGCATGGGAAGCATAGCTAGATATTCTCAGTGAACCAGCATTTCAAACACTGCAACCGCCCAGAACACCAGTGGGGCTTGTAATCATGTGAGCCATTAACAAATTGAGTCAATACCAGATGATAAAAGCAACCTAGGCTCTCCAAGCAAGTGCTTTGTTTAAAATGCTGGTGCACGGAGCATACTTAAATGCACATTTTAAACAGCTATAGCTTTTATCAGAAGCATTTCTGCTAATACTATATATGTGCAATTCGTTTCGGATCGATTCGGAAATTCTGCAAATTCTGCAAATTCGGAGAGTCGGATCGAACCAAATTTCCGAATTAAAATACTGCAGAATTTACCGAATAAATCCGAATTAGTTTGGATTTATTCGGTAAATTCGGATGGCCATGGATTACACTAGTATTGTACAGTATATTAGGTTATATCACTCTGCTATGGGTTACACCTAATATACAGTACATAATACTATATACTTATATGCATTTTGTAATTGGCTAATGGGTGTCACATGATACAAGGGGAGGAAATTTGGATTCACTTTGAAGTTTGGAATCACAAGTTTTCTCAAAGTAAGAGAAAAAGATAGAGGGCGCTATACAGGGAGTGCAGAATTATTAGGCAAGTTGTATTTTTGAGGATTAATTTTATTATTGAACAACAACCATGTTCTCAATGAACCCAAAAAACTCATTAATATCAAAGCTGAATAGTTTTGGAAGTAGTTTTTAGTTTGTTTTTAGTTATAGCTATTTTAGGGGGATATCTGTGTGTGCAGGTGACTATTACTGTGCATAATTATTAGGCAACTTAACAAAAAACAAATATATACCCATTTCAATTATTTATTTTTACCAGTGAAACCAATATAACATCTCAACATTCACAAATATACATTTCTGACATTCAAAAACAAAACAAAAACAAATCAGTGACCAATATAGCCACCTTTCTTTGCAAGGACACTCAAAAGCCTGCCATCCATGGATTCTGTCAGTGTTTTGATCTGTTCACCATCAACATTGCGTGCAGCAGCAACCACAGCCTCCCAGACACTGTTCAGAGAGGTGTACTGTTTTCCCTCCTTGTAAATCTCACATTTGATGATGGACCACAAGTTCTCAATGGGGTTCAGATCAGGTGAACAAGGAGGCCATGTCATTAGATTTTCTTCTTTTATACCCTTTCTTGCCAGCCACGCTGTGGAGTACTTGGACGCGTGTGATGGAGCATTGTCCTGCATGAAAATCATGTTTTTCTTGAAGGATGCAGACTAATTCTTGTACCACTGCTTGAAGAAGGTGTCTTCCAGAAACTGGCAGTAGGACTGGGAGTTGAGCTTGACTCCATCCTCACCCCGAAAAGGCCCCACAAGCTCATCTTTGATGATACCAGGCCAAACCAGTACTCCACCTCCACCTTGCTGGCATCTGAGTCGGACTGGAGCTCTCTGCCCTTTACTAATCCAGCCACGGGCCCATCCATCTGGCCCATCAAGACTCACTCTCATTTCATCAGTCCATAAAACCTTAGAAAAATCAGTCTTGAGATATTTCTTGGCCCAGTCTTGATGTTTCAGCTTGTGTGTCTTGTTCAGTGGTGGTCGTCTTTCAGCCTTTCTTACCTTGGCCATGTCTCTGAGTATTGCACACCTTGTGCTTTTGGGCACTCCAGTGATGTTGCAGCTCTGAAATATGGCCAAACTGGTGGCAAGTGGCATCTTGGCAGCTGCACGCTTGACTTTTCTCAGTTCATGGGCAGTTATTTTGCGCCTTGGTTTTTCCACACGCTTCTTGCGACCCTGTTGACTATTTTGAATGAAACACTTGATTGTTCGATGATCACGCTTCAGAAGCTTTGCAATTTTAAGAGCGCTGCATCCCTCTGCAAGATATCTCACTATTTTTGACTTTTCTGAGCCTGTCAAGTCCTTCTTTTGACCCATTTTGCCAAAGGAAAGGAAGTTGCCTAATAATTATGCACACCTGATATAGGGTGTTGATGTCATTAGACCACACCCCTTCTCATTACAGAGATGCACATCACCTAATATGCTTAATTGGTAGTAGGCTTTCGAGCCTATACAGCTTTGAGTAAGACAACATGCATAAAGAGGATGATGTGGTCAACATACTAATTTGCCTAATAATTCTGCACTCCCTGTATTTAAATACAGGGAGTGCAGAATTATTAGACAAGTTGTATTTTTGAGGATTAATTTTATTATTGAACAACAACCATGTTCTCAATGAACCCAAAAAACTCATTAATATCAAAGCTGAATAGTTTTGGAAGTAGTTTTTAGTTTGTTTTTAGTTATAGCTATTTTAGGGGGATATCTGTGTATGCAGGTGACTATTACTGTGCATAATTATTAGGCAACTTAACAAAAAACAAATATATACCCATTTCAATTATTTATTTTTACCAGTGAAACCAATATAACATCTCAACATTCACAAATATACATTTCTGACATTCAAAAACAAAACAAAAACAAATCAGTGACCAATATAGCCACCTTTCTATGCAAGGACACTCAAAAGCCTGCCATCCATGGATTCTGTCAGTGTTTTGATCTGTTCACCATCAACATTGCGTGCAGCAGCAACCACAGACTCCCAGACACTGTTCAGAGAGGTGTACTGTTTTCCCTCCTTGTAAATCTCACATTTGATGATGGACCACAGGTTCTCAATGGGGTTCAGATCAGGTGAACAAGGAGGCCATGTCATTAGATTTTCTTTTTATACCCTTTCTTGCCAGCCACGCTGTGGAGTACTTGGACACGTGTGATGGAGCATTGTCCTGCATGAAAATCATGTTTTTCTTGAAGGATGCAGACTTCTTCCTGTACCACTGCTTGAAGAAGGTGTCTTCCAGAAACTGGCAGTAGGACTGGGAGTTGAGCTTGACTCCATCCTCAACCCGAAAAGGCCCCACAAGCTCATCTTTGATGATACCAGCCCAAACCAGTACTCCACCTCCACCTTGCTGGCGTCTGAGTCGGACTGGAGCTCTCTGCCCTTTACCAATCCAGCCACGGGCCCATCCATCTGGCCCATCAAGACTCACTCTCATTTCATCAGTCCATAAAACCTTAGAAAAATCAGTCTTGAGATATTTCTTGGCCCAGTCTTGACGTTTCAGCTTGTGTGTCTTGTTCAGTGGTGGTCGTCTTTCAGCCTTTCTTACCTTAGCCATGTCTCTGAGTATTGCACACCTTGTGCTTTTGGGCACTCCAGTGATGTTGCAGCTCTGAAATATGGCCAAACTGGTGGCAAGTGGCATCTTGGCAGCTGCACGCTTGACTTTTCTCAGTTCATGGGCAGTTATTTTGCGCCTTGGTTTTTCCACACGCTTCTTGCGACCCTGTTGACTATTTTGAATGAAACGCTTGATTGTTTGATGATCACGCTTCAGAAGCTTTGCAATTTTAAGAGTGCTGCATCCCTCTGCAAGATATCTCACTATTTTTCACTTTTCTGAGCCTGTCAAGTCCTTCTTTTGACTCATTTTGCCAAAGGAAAGGAAGTTGCCTAATAATTATGCACACCTGATATAGGGTGTTGATGTCATTAGACCACACCCCTTCTCATTACAGAGATGCACATCACCTAATATGCTTAATTGGTAGTAGGCTTTTGAGCCTATACAGCTTGGAGTAAGACAACATGCATAAAGAGGATGATGTGGTCAAAATACTGATTTGCCTAATAATTCTGCACACAGTGTAGATACATGAAATAATTGGAAAAAAGGCAAATAATAAAATTAATAAATAAATCAAATAATGTCTGTAACAATAAATGAAGAGTCCACAAGTTCTTCTTCTGATGGATTGGGCTTTCAGGGATGATCTATAAATGAAATTAAAAAGAAGAGCGCCTAGTGCAGAAATCTTGGTTTGTGAAATAGTGCAATTAGTGCAGGCTGGGTGTTAAGTCTCTAGCTGACTTGTATAAAGCTGTCTCACAGGAACTTGTGAGAGTTGTTGGCTCTGGGGAATTTGATGTTTCTGTCCTTTCAAAAGTGGAAAACAAAAGGACAAGCACCCAATAGTACAGAAAAAATCAACGATGGAGATAATTAAAATAATTATTACAAATGATTACTCACATGTAGGTAAGTGCATATAGAGCAGGCTGGGCTTCATAGTCTCCAGCTGACTAATTCCTTTTGGCCTCCCAGGGTGAGAAATCCAATGCTGATTTTACTTGAAGGTCATTGTTTGCTCCAAAAATTAAAGACTGAAGAAACAGCTAGTTTAAGCTGAGAACCACTTGCATATGTTTTTATATTTACCTTGTACTTTTATTAAATTGTTTTAATACAAGTAGTTTTTTTAGCCTTCCTGTTTGTCTTTAATTTTTGGAGCAAACAATAACCTTCAAGATTTCTCACCCTGGGAGACCAAAAGGAATTAATCAGCTGGAGACTATGAAGCCCAGCCTGCTCTATATGCACTTTTTCACAGTGCAACTTTACATGTTAGTAACCATTTGTAATAATTATTTTAATTGTCTCCATCTTTGGTATTTCTGCAATATTGGGCGCTTCTCCTTTTTGTTTTCCACTTTTGAATGGACAGAAACATCACATTCGCCAGAGTCAACAACTCTCACAACTCATGGGACACAGCCTTATACAAGTCAGCTGGAGACTTAGTGCAATTAGCGCAAGCTGGGTGTCTATTTCACAGTGCAGTTCTCCATGTGAGTACCCATTTTATTTGGTCATTATCCCTTCACAAACCAAGATTTCTGCACCATGGGGCGCTCTTCTTTTTCATTTCATTTATAGATAACTTTGAAATTGGCCAGAAAATATTCTACTGCTCATTTCAAATTCAAAGTATGTGGTATTGCATTGTCTTTTTATAGTGTATTTGCCAATTCTTTAATTATACTGTATTTAGTGGTCTTTTAAATTGTAAAACTATTTCTGGTTCGTCTCCAAATTTCAGCAGGATTCTACCAAGAGCCCAAAAACTGTAAAGAAATTTCTACAGAAAAGAAAACCTGAAAGGAAAACTTCTGATGAAGACTCTATTTTTAGGAAAAGTAGGTTTTATTTTACATTTAAAAAAATTACAGTAGTCACATTTTAGATTTTGAATAATTTGTTTTAGTTTAGAATCTTGAGTTGTATGGTCGATATATAATGGAAAAGTCAATAATATAACTTATCCTAAAATGGCTATGGAAACATGCCTTGTATATTCGGATTATGTATGGTATATATGTGTGTGCGTGTGTATTGTGTGTGCACTCTCACAGGCACAATATAAACAGCCATCCGGGGGCTAGAAATAGATCATTCAAAGAGTGATACAGCCAGCACTCGCTTCATCAAATTTAAATAGCTCTATTATCAGATTTGCTTTGTTCTCTTGGTATCCTTTTTTGAAGAATTAACCTTGGATGGCACATTGGAGCCCAGGAGCATGCACGTTTTGGGTTTTGCTTCTATGAAGAGTAAAACTAGGTAGGCTTATAAGACTTCAGGAGTGTGCAGATGTCTTCAGTACTTCAGTATGGCTGCAGTGTTTGCAGCAATGTTTGTAGCAGTGTTATACATTATTGCACACACTGCTGCCATAAATGCTGAAGACCTCTGTATACTCCTGAGATCTTATGAGAAAACTTAGGTTTGCTCTTCAAAAAAAAAAACAAGAGAAGAAAAAAAAACAAATTTGATAATATCATTTTATTAAATTACACTCTATCTGAATAAAAAAAAAAATGTACTTTACAACCCATCAAACCTACTACACTGTAAAATTTAAATTCTAAATGTAAATGTATATTGTGCATTGTTTTACAGGCACAGTTGCTTTGGAAGAAGATGCACAAATTCTCAAAGTAATTGAGGCATATTGTACTGGTGCAGGCTTCCAGCAAAACCTTAGTTCCGGTAAGCAATAAAGAAATCATGTCGGATCAGAATGTATTATCATAAAATTTATCTTGTTAATAGTCTAAAATTTATTGTGATCTTGAAATGAGGGATCTGTGTTCATTATATAACCAGATTTGCTTGCCACTGTAATTATTGAAAATCAATACTAATACTAGCTGTTAACACTGGATATGTTATTGTTATTTACATAAATCTATCGTTAGCGAGAGGAGCGTAAATGCGATTGCGAGATTGCAGTGTTCTTTACGCTCAAATGCATATTACAAGTGGTGCGCTGTTTAATTACCGCAATTTTGTTTGCGCCAAATTGCGGTAACTTACGATCCCCATATTTTCTATGGGCGGCATTGAGTGGCAATGTCCACTCATATTAAAAGTTGAAAGTAAATGCGATCGCTCGAACGCAACCACCTAAACTTTTTATGCAACCTTAACGTTCGAGTAAAGAGTTTGGCTGGAGGAAACAGTTGCACTAAACTATTCTATTAACCCCTAAACTGCCACACACCCCATCGCAAAGTAGCCCACTACACTATTATCCCTATAAACCGCCACACACCCCATTGCAAAGTAACCCATTACACTATTAACCTCTAAACCAGCACACCCCCATCGCAAAGTAACACATCTAAACCCCCTAACCTAACAACCCCTAAGTTACCCCAAAACAGACTTTCCATACCTTTAAAAAAAAAACAGAGCTACCCTTAAATAAAAAAAATCCCGGCTGCTATGATCTTATCTTCATCCTGGCAGCAGTCTTTATCCATCTTCTTATTTTCCGTCCCCAACGTCCTCTTCATGCGATCACCAGCAGCACACTGAATTTTGAATGTGAGGTACCCCTTTAAACAAGGGTACCCTTGTTTTCCTATTGGCTGATTTGAATTTGAAAGCTTTCATTCAAGAATTGGCATAACTCTTTTTTTATTTTTGGTAATTTGTTTGTTGTTTATTTGTAATGGTAGTTTTTTTTTAAGTAATGTTAGTTTTTTTTTTAAAGTTGTGTTTTGTTTTTTTAAAAAGGCGCTATTTATTATACTGATACTTGTATATTACTTTTCCTTCTTAATATAAGGAGATTCCACGGCTTCATTCCTTACTGTTGGGAAATACTGAACCTGGTCACCAGGAGGAGGCAAAGACACCCCAACTAAAGGCTTAAATACCTCTCCCACTTCCCCCACCTCCCAGTCATTCTTTGCCTTTCGTCACAGAAGGATGGCAGTGAAGTATGAGAAGATTTCGGAGTAGTTCCTTAGGAAGGGTATCTGCCCTTTCGATATGGGACTGGAGTTTTAAGTAGTCTTGTCAGCCTCTCATTGAGAGCATGGATGAAAGTTAGAGTCTGTAGATGCAGGGAGAGTCTTTCTACAAACCCATCCAGACTGCCTGCTAACAGCTCCTTAAGCAATCAGTGTTGACGAGTTTCACTGCCTGCTCGTTTTATTCACTCAAGTCCATATCAGGTGCGATGCTACAAGACTGTCACACTTGAGAGGCTGTGTTTCTGCTCCACAGCATGGATTCTGGTAAGATTGTTTAAATTTTTACATATGTTGAAAATGCTAGAAGACAGGGTCACAGTGTGACTCCTTTTATCTTAATAGACTCATGGGTTAATATCTCCTGAGGGGGATTATTGAACAGTGGGGATTAATCAAATGTGATGCTTTAATTTTATGCTGCTTTATGTGTGAGGATTTTATTGGGCTCATAGACTGTTATGTGGCTGGAACACACAGGTTTTTACTTTCACTTTGAACGCTGCGCAGCTTGTAGCTTGGCGCGCTTTTTCTCATGCACACCATGTGACCGGGAGTGGTCTCACTTTCATTTCCTATTTCCTGACCGAGCTGGATGTCGGAGAAGACTCCTTTTCTCTGTATTGTCTGGGTCTAGGAGGTGGTGAGTGCCGTTTTTGTGAAAAAAAAAAAGATTGTTTTATTTTCTTTGTCCTACTGTCATTAGCTTAAGCTGTGGAGGATTCTGATATTTTGGAGGGTACTCCCTCTATTCCAAATAGTAATACCTGTCTATATTGTGAGGAGGCCTTGGTATGACCGTCCTCTCAACTATGTTCTACATGCCTTGACAACATTATTAGGTCTAAGAAGGTTAACCCCTTTAGTTCCACTGAGCAGTCCACCTCTGAGGATTCGCCGTCCTGTGAGGTACATACCCATCAGTCATCTCCCTCTACGCATGCAGCTTCCCGTAGCACGCCTGATCCTCCATCTGGAGGGAGCCTTTTACCATCCGATTTTACCACTCAGTTAAAAACAGCGGTGTATGAGACCCTTAGTGCTTTACCTCGCCCCGCTAAACGCAAGCGAAAGGTTAAACATAGCTCTCTGGCCCAGGGGTCATCAAGTAATTTATTGGATTTATCTGTATTGACTCAGTTATCCAAGGATGAGTCACACTCTGAGGCTTCAAAGGGTGAACTTTCTGGGTCGGAGTCTGCTTTCTCTAGGCCTCCTGCGGCGGAGGAACCAGCCTTTAGATTTAAGATTGAACACTTTCGTTTTCTTCTAAAAGAGGTCCTGTTTACATTAGAGGATCCATAGGCCAAGCTGCCTGAAGAACCTTTGATTCCTAAATTAGACAGAGTTTATGATGACAGGGTAGTGCCTTTAACTTTTCCTGTACCTGTAAAAATGGCGAACATTATTAAAAACGAGTGGGATAGAATTGGAACTTCCTTTTCCTCTTCGTCTTCCTTTAAACAATTGTTCCCGGTCCCGGACTTTCAATTGGAGTTGTGGGGTTCTTTCCCTAAGGTGGATGGCGCTATCTCCACGCTGGCCAAACGTATTACTCTCCCACTTGAGGATAGCTTGTCATTCAGAGAGCCGATGGATAAGAAGATGGAAACTTTTCTAAGGAAAATGTTTCAGCATACGGGATACTTGTTTCAACTGGCAGCGGCTGTTGCCTCGGTTGCTGGAGCTGCGGCCTACTGGTGCGACTTAGCGGAATTGATCAAGGTGGAGGGTCCTCTCAACGTTATCCAGGAAAGAATTAAAGCCTTGAGAATTGCTAATTCTTTTATCTGTGATGCAAACATGCAGATTATTCGCCTGAACGCTAAGGTTTCTGTTTATTCAGTACAGACCCGTCGGGTGCTCTGGCTGAAGTCCTGGTCTGCGGACATGCCTTTTAAGTCTAGACTACTTTCCCTTCCTTTTAAATATTTTCCAAATCAAGGATTTTTATTGAGGTTTTTATATAAAACAATGTAACATAATAGAAAATTATACGTCTTTTTACAGCGATAACAATCATATCAAATCAGCTATAGAGCATATTTATAATGGTACACGTAATGGTTGTCTGCCTAAGGAAAAAAAATAGATGCCGTAGGATATCCTCATAAACAAAAGATAGGAAGACATAATAATCAATCAAATCATAAATATAAAAAAGAAAAAAAATGAAACCTCATTTTATTTTTTGTTAAACCTCCCGATTTAGCAATAGGCCGCTCTTGGACCTATACGTAAAGTTTATTGCACTGAAGGTAAACTAGTGTGATAGAAAGCCACTGTTGGGCATGACACAATAGCATAACAAATTAAATTAACCTGTAAATATAAGCATAATGATATCTTATAAGAAATGAAATTCTTTGTAGAGTTGAGATTGAACAATATTATAGGAATTGTGAGCTGAACCATAGGCATGGTATTAAATGATAGTTACATATAGGCCACACTCTTGGGCCTCTTGAATGGTTAGTACTTTGGCATCTTGCAATACTTATGTGTAGATACAGTGTGTATAAAATAAATAATAGAGAATAAGCATGTAGTCTTAATAAGTTATGAGGGGTAATAATAGCAGAACTTGGAAAAAAGGGGAGAGGAAGCGACTAAGTTTAGAAATGTAAAGTAGTATTCAGCACCCCAATTGTTGCACTTTTCATAGATAGGGCTAGAATGGTTATTATGAGGGGTCTGATGGAAGTAGGTTAGCAGGTAACTCACTAGACTGAAAAAGGTTTATATCAAGTGTCACATATTATGTCTATATTTAACTATGTCTATGTTGTAGTTGTATGAGAAATAAATAGCCCATGTATTTTACCAGTTTTATAATACTAGAAGTCAGAATGAACCCAGCCTCCACACTCACTTAGTATAATTTGAGACTTTAAATCTGGGAATTATTTCCTTGAGGAAGCCCTTAATTAGTCTGGACATTCTAAAAGTGTAAACACCCTGCTCTAAATGCTTGGTACCTGTTAAATGTTGGTAAGATAAATCCAGTCAGAGCCCACCATCCCGGCCGCCAATGGCGGGAGCAACCGGAGTTTGTAGGATGTTGCTTATTACTTAAATAGAATTGATATTAGAGGGTGAGTATTATTATATGGGTATACTCATTATGGAGGGGTTCTATCTAATGTTGCCGAGGGTCCTGTTAGTGATCGTGAGGTCATCTTTTACTCTATTGACAGGGACAATAAGGTATAAAAATATAAACTTATTGAACTAGGAATTACGGCAGGGAGAGCTGAGTTATAGGGCACTGAGGAAGGGAATAGGCAGATAAGGGGTGTAATTGATGTGGCCTGGGTACGCAAACACCTTTAGGAAGTGCCCTAAGCACAGAGTATGTAGTTTAACCATGTCATATAGCCTAGAACAAATATTATGAAGCACTATTCAGATAAGTGAGCGTGTTAGAACAATCTTGTAAGAGGAGTCTATGTAAAATATGTAGCATCAAGTACATTTAAGTAACAGCGTACTAGAAAGACATCAAGCTTTTTTTTTTTACCTTGATATATGTCTAAATATCCTTTGCATATCATTGCTAGCAAAACAAAATTAAGTATAACAGGAATGTGTTAAGGATTCCAATGGTCTGGTTTCATCCAAAGTATATTATCGTGAGTCTACTTAAGATCAGTCATAAAAGAATGGAGAAACCTGATCTCCTGTGGCTGTCGAATAATCTACCTTGAGTTAATGGCACTAGCTGTACAGCCTCTCAATAGAAGAGCCATAGTGAGCTTTGGCATCCGGGATAAAATTACCCCACTCCAGTCCTTAAGGTCATATGGTAACCAGGAAAGCCCCATGATTCCTGATGCGGAGTAGACTCGATTGTGCTAAAGCAGAGGCAATGGGGGCATTGTTTGCCACAGAGTTCTTGGCCTCTCAACTCCAGTATGGCTACCAGTAGCGTCGGCTTGAAATAGTGCTTAGGCTTAGATCTAAGATCTGCAGATTGCTCCGTCTCAGTCACTAACAGCTCATGTCGAGGCACTTTTCTCTAGCTTCACGGTTTCTTGATGGTTACTGTTACAACATCTTTCTGCTCCTCATTTGAAGTGACAGGAGCAGTAACCTTATGGCTAGCCTAGATAGAGACCTCTGGAGTATCTATTCTATGAGGTACCTGATGCACATCAACCAGCTGCCCGCATGAGTTTCTAGGTGCCAGGCTCTTCTCAGGCGAGGCATGAATATGTGAATCGCCACCTGGAAAGTTGTGAGCATTCCCATGTGCCCTAAAGCATTCGAGGGTATGCCTAGAGAGCTGGGCAAAGCTTTTGTCAAGTGAGTAACTCAGTTCTGAGATCAATGTTAGCAGTGTGGTTTCCAAGTTTTGCATAGTTTGGTTTGTGTAGGATTAAATATCAGTTGGCGTGTACCTACTTGATAACCCGTAATGCCGTAGGGAGGAGGGAAGATGAGTATGCTAGGTAGGCCGCTGCCCTGTATCGGTCCAGAACAAGATAGAATGGTCATGTATACCGTAGTTTTTCATATGGTTCAATTCAGCAGAAGATAAGGAATCGAGATATTATAGTATGTAGAGATGTTGCTGAAAAATCCCCTAAGATAATTTGAAAAATATTTGGAGCTCTTTTGCAGCTTCAGAATATGCGACCGGCCAGGACAACGGCTTGGACATGCCCCCTAAGGGAAATATTTTATTTGGTCCAGGCCTGGACTCCATTATCTCCTTGGTTACAGAGGGCAAGGGTGCCTTTCTACCGCAGGATAAAAAGAAAAAGTATAAGGGACAAGGATCTAATTTTCATTCCTTTCCTTCTGAGAAATCCCAACATCAACAGTCCTCCTCTAAGCCCGAGCAAACCAAGAGCACTTGGAAGCCGGCTCAATCCTTGAATAAATTCAAGCAGAGCAAGAAGTCCGCCGAGACCAAGTCGGCATAATGGGGGCAGCCCCCGATCCGGCACTGGATCGTGTAGGGGGCAGACTGTTGCTGTTTTCAGATGCTTGGTTCAGGGACGTGCAGGATCCATGGGTCCTGGAGGTCATAGCTCAGGGATACAAGACAGGTTTCAAATCTCATCCACCCAAGGGCAGAATTCTTCTCTCAAGCCTGTCTTCCAAACCAGAAAAGGGGGAAGCCTTTCTGGGGTGCGTTCGGGATCTGTCCTCCTTAGCGGTCATTGTCCCGGTTTCTATCACAGAAAGAGGTTTTGGATACTACAAATTTCTAAATGTCCCCTCGTTGAAGATGGAGACAATAAGGTCCATCCTTCCCCTAGTTCATGTCCACTATAGATCTGAAGGATGCATACCTTCATGTTCCAATCCACAAGGATCACTTCCAGTTCCTAAGGTTTGCTTTCCTGGACCAGCACTCAGTTCATTACACTTCCGTTTGCTCTAGCTACTGCTCCAAGAATTTTTACAAAGGTTTCAGGGGCTCTTCTAGCCGTTGCCAGAACCCAGGGTATAGCAGTAGCTCCCTAATTGGACGATATTCTGGTACAAGCTCCATCTTTTCATCTGGCAGAGGACCATTCGGTGTCTCTTCTCTCTCTTCTTCGATCTCATGGATGGAAGATAAACTTAGAAAAGAGATCTCTTATTCCAAGCACCAGGGTAAAATTCCTGTGTACTGTAATAGACTCCATATCCATGAGGATATTCCTAACAGACCAGAGACGTTGCAAGCTAGCTTCGGCATGTCTTGCCCTCCAGACCTCCTTATGGCCATCTGTGGCTCAGTGTATGAAGGTAATTGGTCTCAAGGTGTCCAGCATGGACATCATTCCCTTTGCGAGGTTCCGTCTCAGACCACGGCAACTGTGCATGCTGAGGCAGTGGAACGGCAATCATTCGGATCTGTCAGATTTCTCTGGACAACCGGTCGAGAAAATCACTCTCTTGGTGGCTCTATTGAGATCATCTATCCCGAGGGACATCCTTTCTAATACCATCCTGGGAGATTGTGACTACGGACACAAGTCTATCAGGATAGGGAGCTGTTTGGGGTGCCAAGAAGGCACAGGGCCTGTGGTCTCAGGAGGAACACTCCCTCCAGATCACCATTCTTGAACTTCGGGCAATCTTCAATGCTCTGAAGGCTTAACCCCTTCTGAGTTCATCCCGGTCTATCAGATTCCAATCAGACGATATAACCTCGGTGGCTTACATCAACCATCAAGGGGGATGAGAAGCTCCCTAGCAATGAGGGAAGTATCTCGGATTCTGGAGTGGGCAGAGGCCCATTCTGGGTGTGGACAACTGGGAAGCGGATTTTCTCAGCAGAGAATCCTTTCATCCGGGAGAATGGTCTCTCCATCTAGAAGTGTTTGCAGAGATATGCAACAGGTGGGGGATGCCGGAGATAGATCTCATGGCGTCTCGTCTCAATACAAAGCTACCCAGATATGGGTCGAGGTCCAGGGATCCCCAGGCGGAGCTAATAAATGCATTAGCAGAGCCTTGGAGGTTCAATCTAATTAATTTACCTTTTCACGCCGTTACCACTCCTTCCTCGTGTAGTGGCCTGCATCAAGCAGGAGCAGACATCAGTGATACTGATTGCTCCATTGTGGCCACAAAGGATGGGGTTAGCGGATCTGGTGGGGATGTCATCTTCTCCTCCATGGAAGTTACCTTGTTGCAGGGATCTGCTGGAACAAGGTCTTTTTTCTTCATCAAAATCTAGATTCTCTGAGGCTGACTGCGTTGAGATTGAGCACTTAGTCCTAGCCAAGAGAGGTTTTCTGAGAGTTATTGATACTCTCATTCAAGCTCATAAGCCAGTTACTCATTGCATCTATCATAAGGTATGGAGAACCTATTTATTCTGGTATGAAGAGTGTGGATTTCCCTGGCATAAAGTTAAGGTTGCCAGTATCCTATTGTTTCTCCAGGATGGACTGAAGAAGGGTCTTTCGGCCAGTTCCCTGAGGGGACAGATTTCAGCCCTGTCTGTTTTACTGCACAAGAGGCTCTCGGAGCTTCCAGATGTACTGTCTTTTGTTAAGGCTCTGATTAGGATTCAGATCTACGGCTCCTCCTTGGAGTCTGAATCTTGTTCTTAAGGTTTGGCAACGGGCTCCGTTTGAGCTTATGCATGAAATTGACATTAAGTTGTTGTCCTGGAAGGTTCTTTTTCTACTGGCTATTGCTTCGGTGTGCAGAATTTCTGAGATTGCTGCTTTGCAATGTGAGCCTCCTTATCTTGTGTTCCATTCCAATAAGGCTGTCCTATGTACTAAGTTAGGGTTTCTTCCTAAGGTCATTTCAAACCGCAACATCAATCAAGAGATTGTGGTTCCTTCCTTGTGTCCTAATCCTTCTTCGAAGGAACGTTGACTTCATAATTTGAATGTGGTTCGCACCTTGAAGTTTTATCTTCAGGCTAATAAGGATCTTAGACAAACTTCTTCCTTGTTTGTTGCCTATTCTGTTCTGGGAAGCGTAAGGGTAAGAAGGTCTCTTCGACTTCCTTATCTTTTTGGTAAAGGAGTGTTATCCGCCTAGCCTATGAGACAGCGGGACATAAACCTCCTCAGAGAATTCCTCCTCAGAGAATTATGGCTCATTCTACTAGAGCAGAGGCTTCCTCTTGGGCTTTTAAGAACGAGGCCTCTATGGATCAGATTCAGGGGCGTATTTTGGCATAGGCAAACAAGGCACCGGCCTAGGGAAGCAGATTGAGAGCGGGCAGCACTTTTTTGTGGCTGTACTTGTAAGAAGCTAACAGTTATTTTAGAAGTATTACTGCCATGGAGCTTACAGTTTAGAGGTAGCTCTGAACCTTCCTTTTCTTTAGCTAGCTATTGCCTTTAGTTCTGTTAACTACCAGCACCTAGTTTTGTGTTTGGGGAAGTATTGTTTCAAAAAATCTGTACCTGTTTTTGTATATTACAGCAATAGGTGTGTATATGTGTATAACTCTATGCGTATCTGTGACTGTGTGAACATTTATTTTGAAAATGCCATAAAAAATTCACTTTACTCCCTGACCAAAAAATATCACAGCTACAAAATGGCTTAAACCTTAGAGGAGGATAGGGGGCAGCAGAAATTTGAGTGCCTAGGGCAGCACAAAACCTAAATACGCCACTGATCAGATTTGTAAGGTAGCTACCTGGTCCTCCTTACATACATAATTTTTTTGAATTTTACAAGTTTGATGTTTTTGCTTCAGCTGAAGCAGCCTTCAGGAGAGGTTTTGCAGGCTGTGGTGCCCTCAGATTAGGGCCTGCCTCTCTTTTTGTCCCTCCCGTTATCATTCAGTGTCCTCTAGAGCTTGGGTATAAGTTTCCCAACAGTAAGGAATAAAGCTGTGGATTCGCCTTATATTAAGAAGGAAAACATAAAATGTGCTTACCAGATAATTTCATTTCCTTCTGTATAAGGAGAGTCCATGGCCCCTGCTTGTGTTCTCCGATGGACGGTACCCTAAATTATGTTTTTCTTCTGGCACCTTTTATACCCTGGTATTTTTCCTACTGTTCCTTGTTCCCTCGGCAGAATAACTGGGGGATGGGGGAGAGTGGGAGAGGTATTTAAGCCTTTGGCTGGGGTGTCTTTGTCTCCTCCTGGAGGCCAGGTTCAGTATTTCCCAACAGTAAGGAATGAAGCCGTGAACTCTTATAAAATACAGAAGGAAATGAAATGATCTGATAAGCATAATTCGTTTTTTTCTCCAACATTGGTGTGTCCGGTCCACGGCGTCATCCTTACTTGTGGGATATTCTCTTCCCCAACAGGAAATGGCAAAGAGTCCCAGCAAAGCTGGCCATATAGTCCCTCCTAGGCTCCGCCCACCCCAGTCATTCTCTTTGCCGTTGCACAGGCAACATCTCCACGGAGATGGTTAAGAGTTTTTTGGTGTTTTAATGTAGTTTTTATTCTTCTATCAAGTGTTTGTTATTTTAAAATAGTGCTGGTATGTACTATTTACTCTGAAACAGAAAAGGATGAAGATTTCTGTTTGTAAGAGGAAGATGATTTTAGCAGACAGTAACTAAAATCGATTGCTGTTTCCACATAGGACTGTTGAGATGAAGTAACTTCAGTTGGGGGAAACAGTTAGCAGACTTTTCTGCTTAAGGTATGACTAGCCATATTTCTAACAAGACTGAGTAATGCTGGAAGGCTGTCATTTCCCCTCATGGGGACCGGTAAGCCATTTTCTTAGTCAAACATAAAAGAATAAAGGGCTTAAAAAGGGCTAAAAAACTGGTAGACATTTTTATGGGCTAAATCGATTGCTTTATTGGGGCATATTATTCAGATTCTAGCTAACAATTGGCATTTATAATCTTGGGGAACGTTTAAAAAACGGCAGGCACTGTGTTGGACACCTTTTTTAGTCAGGGGGCTTTTCTACTTATAGACTGAGCCTCATTTTCGCGCCATTACTGCGCAGTTGTTTTTGGAGAGCAGGGCATGCAGATGCATGTGTGAGGATCTAAGAATCACTAAAAAAGCTTCTAGAAGGCGTCATTTGGTATTGTATTCCCCTCTGGGCTTGGTTGGGTCTCAGCAAAGACTATAGCTGGGACTGTATAGGGGTTAAATTTAAAAACGGCTCCAGTTCCGTTATTTTAAGGGTAAAGCTCTGAAATTTGGTGTGCAATACTTTTAATGCTTTAAGACACTGTGGTGAAATTTTTGGTAATTTTTGAACAATTCCTTCATACTTTTTCACATATTCAGTAATAAAGTGTTTTCAGTTTGAAATTTAAAGAGACAGTAACGGTTTTATTTTAAAACGTTTTTTGTGCTTTGTTGACAAGTTTAAGCCTGTTTAACATGTCTGTACCTTCAGATAAGCTATGTTCTATATGTATGAAAGCCAATGTGTCTCCCCATTTAAATTTATGTGATAATTGTGCCATAGCGTCCAAACAAAGTAAGGACAGTAATGCCACAGATAATGATATTGCCCAAGATGATTCCTCAAATGAGGGGAGTAAACATGATACTACATCATCCCCTACTGTGTCTACACCAGTTTTGCCCATACCGGAGGCCCCTAGTACATCTAGTGCGCCAATACTTATTACCATGCAACAATTAACGGCTGTAATGGATAACTCCATAGCAAATCTTTTATCCAAAATGCCTACTTATCAGAGAAAGCGCGATTGCTCTGTTTTAAACACTGAAGGGCAAGAGGGCGCTGATGATAATTGTTCTGACATACCCTCACACCAATCTGAAGGGGCCATGAGGGAGGTTTTGTCTGATGGAGAAATCTCAGATTCAGGAAAAATTTCTCATCAAGCTGAACCTGATGTTGTGACATTTAAATTTAAATTAGAACATCTCCGCGCACTGCTTAAGGAGGTGTTATCTACTCTGGATGATTGTGACAATTTGGTCATTCCAGAGAAATTATGTAAGATGGACAAGTTCCTAGAGGTTCCGGTGCCCCCCGACGCTTTTCCTATACCCAAGCGGGTGGCGGACATAGTAAATAAAGAGTGGGAAAAGCCCGGCATACCTTTTGTTCCCCCCCCCTATATTTAAGAAATTATTTCCTATAGTCGACCCCAGAAAGGACTTATGGCAGACAGTCCCCAAGGTCGAGGGGGCGGTTTCTACTCTAAACAAACGCACTACTATTCCTATCGAAGATAGTTGTGCTTTTAAAGATCCTATGGATAAAAAATTAGAAGGTTTGCTTAAAAAGATTTTTGTACAGCAAGGTTACCTTCTACAACCAATTTCATGCATTGTTCCTGTCACTACGGCAGCGTGTTTCTGGTTCGAGGAACTAGAAAAGTCGCTCAGTAGAGAAACTCCATATGAGGAGGTTATGGACAGAGTTCACGCACTTAAATTGGCTAACTCTTTTGTTTTAGATGCCGCTTTGCAATTAGCTAGATTAGCGGCGAAAAATTCAGGGTTTGCTATCGTGGCGCGCAGAGCGCTTTGGCTAAAGTCTTGGTCAGCGGATGTGTCTTCCAAGACAAAATTGCTTAACATCTCTTTCAAAGGTAAAACATTATTTGGACCAGAATTGAAAGAGATTATTTCAGACATCACTGGGGGAAAGGGCCACGCCCTCCCACAGGATAGGTCTTTTAAGGCTAAAAATAAGCCTAATTTTCGTCCCTTTCGCAGAAACGGACCAGCCTCTAATTCTGCATCCTCTAAGCAAGAGGGTAATGCCTCACAGCCCAAACCAGCCTGGAAACCAATGCAAGGCTGGAACAAGGGTAAGCAGGCCAAGAAGCCTACCACTGCTACCAAAACAGCATGAAGGGATAGCCCCCGATCCGGGACCGGATCTAGTGGGGGGCAGACTCTCTCTCTTTGCTCAGACTTGGGCAAGAGATGTTCAGGATCCTTGGGCGCTAGAAATAGTTTCTCAAGGTTATCTCCTGGAATTCAAGGAACTACCCCCAAGGGGAAGGTTCCACAGGTCTCACTTATCCTCAAACCAAATAAAGAGACAGGCATTCTTACATTGTGTAGAAGACCTGTTAAAGATGGGAGTGATATATCCAGTTCCAATAAGAGAACAAGGAATGGGATTTTATTCCAATCTGTTCGTAGTTCCCAAAAAAGAGGGAACATTCAGACCAATTTTGGATTTGAAGATCCTAAACAAATTTCTCAGGGTACCATCGTTCAAAATGGAAACTATTCGAACGATCCTACCCACCATCCAGGAAAGTCAATTTATGACTACCGTGGATTTAAAGGATGCGTACCTACATATTCCTATCCACAAGGAACATCATCAGTTCCTAAGGTTCGCTTTTCTGGACAAGCATTACCAGTTTGTGGCACTTCCATTCGGATTAGCTACTGCTCCAAGGATTTTCACAAAGGTACTAGGGTCCCTTTGTACTAGGTCCAAGGGGCATTGCAGTAGTACCTTACTTGGACGACATCCTAATACAAGCATCGTCCCTGTCAAAAGCAAAGGCTCATACGGACATCGTCCTAGCCTTTCTCAGATCTCACGGATGGAAGGTGAACAAAGAAAAAAGTTCTCTGTCCCTGTCGACAAGAGTTCCCTTCTTGGGAACAATAATAGATTCCTTAGAAATGAGGATTTTTCTGACAGAGGTCAGAAAATCAAAACTTCTAAGCTCTTGTCAAGTACTTCATTCTGTTCCTCGTCCTTCCATAGCGCAGTGCATGGAAGTAATAGGATTGATGGTTGCAACAATGGACATAGTTCCTTTTGCACGAATTCATCTAAGACCATTACAACTGTGCATGCTCAAACAGTGGAATGGGGATTATACAGACTTGTCTCCGATGATTCAAGTAGATCAAAAGACCAGAGATTCACTCCGTTGGTGGCTGACCCTGGACAATCTGTCCCAGGGAATGAGCTTCCGCAGACCAGAGTGGGTCATTGTCACGACCGACGCCAGTCTAGTGGGCTGGGGCGCGGTCTGGGAATCCCTGAAAGCTCAGGGTCTATGGTCTCGGGAAGAGTCTCTTCTCCCGATAAACATTCTGGAACTGAGAGCGATATTCAATGCTCTCAGAGCTTGGCCTCAACTAGCAAAGGCCAAATTCATAAGGTTCCAATCAGACAACATGACGACCGTTGCATATATCAATCATCAGGGGGGAACAAGGAGTTCCCTGGCGATGAAAGAAGTGACCAAAATAATTCAATGGGCGGAGGATCACTCCTGCCACTTGTCTGCGATCCACATCCCAGGAGTGGAAAATTGGGAAGCGGATTTTCTGAGTCGTCAGACATTCCATCCGGGGGAGTGGGAACTCCATCCGGAAATCTTTGCCCAAATAACTCAATTATGGGGCATTCCAGACATGGATCTGATGGCGTCTCGTCAGAACTTCAAGGTTCCTTGCTACGGGTCCAGATCCAGGGATCCCAAGGCGACCCTAGTAGATGCACTAGTAGCACCTTGGACCTTCAACCTAGCTTATGTATTCCCACCGTTTCCTCTCATTCCCAGGCTGGTAGCCAGGATCAATCAGGAGAGGGCCTCGGTGATCTTGATAGCTCCTGCGTGGCCACGCAGGACTTGGTATGCAGACCTGGTGAATATGTCATCGGCTCCACCATGGAAGCTACCTTTGAGACAGGACCTTCTTGTTCAGGGTCCATTCGAACATCCGAATCTGGTTTCCCTCCAACTGACGGCTTGGAGATTGAACGCTTGATTTTATCAAAGCGTGGGTTTTCAGATTCTGTAATAGATACTCTGATTCAGGCTAGAAAGCCTGTAACTAGAAAAATTTACCATAAAATATGGAAAAAATATATCTGTTGGTGTGAATCCAAAGGATTCCCATGGAATAAGATAAAAATTCCTAAGATTCTATCCTTTCTACAAGAAGGTTTGGAGAAAGGATTATCTGCAAGTTCTCTAAAGGGACAGATCTCTGCTTTATCTGTTTTACTGCACAAAAGACTGGCAGCTGTGCCAGATGTTCAAGCATTTGTTCAGGCTCTGGTTAGGATCAAGCCTGTTTACAGACCTTTGACTCCTCCCTGGAGTCTAAATCTAGTTCTTTCAGTTCTTCAAGGGGTTCCGTTTGAACCTTTACATTCCATAGATATTAAGTTACTATCTTGGAAAGTTTTGTTTTTGGTTGCTATTTCTTCTGCTAGAAGAGTTTCAGAGTTATCTGCTCTGCAGTGTTCTCCGCCCTATCTGGTGTTCCATGCAGATAAGGTGGTTTTGCGTACTAAGCCTGGTTTTCTTCCGAAAGTTGTTTCTAACAAAAATATTAACCAGGAGATAGTTGTACCTTCTTTGTGTCCGAATCCAGTTTCAAAGAAGGAACGTTTGTTACACAATTTGGACGTTGTCCGTGCTCTAAAGTTCTATTTAGAGGCTACTAAGGATTTCAGACAAACATCTTCCTTGTTTGTTGTTTATTCTGGTAAAAGGAGAGGTCAAAAAGCGACTGCTACCTCTCTTTCCTTTTGGCTTAAAAGCATTATCCGATTGGCTTATGAGACTGCCGGACGGCAGCCTCCTGAAAGAATCACAGCTCACTCCACTAGGGCTGTGGCTTCCACATGGGCCTTCAAGAACGAGGCTTCTGTTGACCAGATATGTAAGGCAGCGACTTGGTCTTCACTGCACACTTTTGCCAAATTTTACAAATTTGATACTTTTGCTTCTTCGGAGGCTATTTTTGGGAGAAAGGTTTTGCAAGCTGTGGTGCCTTCCGTTTAGGTAACCTGATTTGCTCCCTCCCTTCATCCGTGTCCTAAAGCTTTGGTATTGGTTCCCACAAGTAAGGATGACGCCGTGGACCGGACACACCAATGTTGGAGAAAACAGAATTTATGCTTACCTGATAAATTACTTTCTCCAACGGTGTGTCCGGTCCACGGCCCGCCCTGGTTTTTTAATCAGGTCTGATGAATTATTTTCTCTAACTACAGTCACCACGGTACCATATGGTTTCTCCTATATATATTTCCTCCTGTCCGTCGGTCGAATGACTGGGGTGGGCGGAGCCTAGGAGGGACTATATGGCCAGCTTTGCTGGGACTCTTTGCCATTTCCTGTTGGGGAAGAGAATATCCCACAAGTAAGGATGACGCCGTGGACCGGACACACCGTTGGAGAAAGTAATTTATCAGGTAAACATAAATTCTGTTTTTTTATTAAAAGTTTGGTAAATGTATAAAGTTAACACAGTCAGTCATGAAGATTTTATTTTACGTGGACTTAAAAAAGAATAAAATAAATTAATTGAAGCGTTATTTTCTACTTTTCATATGCTTTCAGTTAATTTGGCTATGATAAGTTAAGGAGGAGAAAGTTGTTGTTTTTTTGTCTGTACAAGCGACACAGATATTAATCTTATTGTTTGTAGCATACACAGGAAATTACATCTTTTCATCGCCTCTAGTCACTAGAAACTCTCGGTTATACAAATGTTTTTTGAATCACTGCAATAGCTGTAGAAAAGCACGATGTTTGTAAAAGGAAGTAACAATGCATATATCACTGAATGTGTTCCAGAACTACGCTGAATAATTGCTACCTTTCAACATTTGAATTTAGGCATTGATATTTCACGTTTTAATTATATATTCCTAAATAGATGGATAAACTGATGCCTTTAGGTTAAAAAGCATCACCTAGATTGACTCTTATTTCTTTTGTTTCTGTCCTCAAAAAATAATGTAATTAATGACTGAGGATTTTTTTTAGTATTGTTGTTGGAATCTATTTGCACAAATATGTTGACCTTTGTATAAAAAATATACATACTACCGCCATGCAGGCTTTTTAGGATGCTGAATTCATGACAAATAATGATTAATATTGAACTATGCATAAGTTCCTTAGCAAATGTTATGACTCTACATCATCTCTGGGATCAGGTGCCTGATGTGCTCAAAACTGAGGGGCTCCAATAAAAATATAAAGATAAACAACTAAACTTAGTAGATGATGCTTAAAGGAGACAAAGGTCATTGTGCCACTGTGGTCCATACATTATATTCAGACATCAGCCAGCTGAACTGATATTAATCAATTACATCAGTAAACCTCTTTTTCACTGACTGTCATATCCATGGTTCCTATATTTGTGTACCAAAAAGCAAAATCAGAATAAGTTGATGGAAAAGAGATTTCTTCTCCAGTAGACAGAGTAAGGAGACTGTACCAGAATGATACATGGTTGTAGACACAGAATATGGACAATAATACATTCTATTAAGAACTCCATTCTGTTATAGGATTGTTCACCTTCAGCCAGGCATAAAACAGTTGTTGAAGAAATAACGTCAGTGAATAAGTTAAATCATTGTTAATGTTAAAGATGCTGGCTTCTACTGTTACTGGACAGGTCTTCAAAGGGTTTCCATTCAAGGCAAAAATCAAGTAGATGTCTGCCTGAGCATTACATGTATTTCTTTAGAGTTAATTATTGGCTCCAGATCCTTAGATCCCATTGCAAAGATAAATAAACAGAGAATAAATAAAATCTTGACACAATAAATATTTCTGCAATTTTAAAGAAGGCTTCTGAAGATGGCAGTTGTATGGTCTTGGCATACAATCAGTAAGTCAGAATATGAAGCACATATTCAAAGAAAAAAAGTGTGGTCCAGTGTAGCCGCTAGTCCTGTGTCTACATGTGTGGCTCTATATACTTCAAAATAGATGCATACAGTACCTGAAGAAAAATATTATTGAATCTGATAGAAGTGTTTGTAGATCTTAAATAAAAATAAATGCCCCCATAGACTTACAAAAAGGAACCACAATAATGTCAACTAAGGACCATTAATACAAAAATGATCATATATTTTTTTTTTTTTTAGAAAGAATTGACAGAAAATCTAGCTGCAGTTAGGATGGCCATAATTAAAAGGGCATTAAATGTATTATGTATCTGTAATGTATTTCTACAATTAAGCACTTCATACAAACATATATACATAAAAATGTTTATAAGATTTTAAAACTGTCATAAAAAAGAAAAATACTTTTACCAATAAATATGTATTATTATATTGTCTTGTAAAGCTATTCACTGGTAAGTTATATATAATAAATATAATAAATTATAGCCCAAAACAAAAGGATACAGCTAAAAAAAATCCATAAACATAACCAATATATGTCACAAGGATATAGATCTTCATATCTCTTGCATATCGCCAACAACTTTTATGTTACCCCTGTGTTATCTTGTAGGATAACTTATAGCAAATTGAACATTTCTTCCAGTGTCGTGGGAGGTAGAAATTGTATTGATTAAGACAGATTACTGTGTAGTTTAGACTGACACAGGGATACATGGATGTATAAATAGACTAATATATTACTTGGTGATATAGATTATAAGTATATTATGTTTATGTCCCTCATATAATTCCAGGCAACCGCAAAGATTCTACACCACAAGTAATGCTACTAGAAGAGGAAAATGTAATACTTGATGAAATACAGAGCAATGGCCAAACTGGAACAGAAGAAAAGTAAGAGGGTTTTTGGCATCATTCATGAGAGACAGCTGTTATGAAAATGTGGTTTCAAATTTTAAAATGGATACACTTTGCTTTGGTGCTATCAAGCGTACTTGTCTGTTATTTCAGTACACCAACATTACCACATGTTCCTTTTTTTTGTTTTATTTTTTATAAACCCAATTGTAAATTTGTACTCTTTATTTTTGAATGATAATTAATTAGCAAAAGTATCCACCTATTATCAAAAATTCTATCAGAAGAACTTTTGGTGTTTTTAAATCTAGGTGACCTTCAAGAAGTTAATACACCTGAGTATTTAAAATCCATTTCAGAAACTCTTGATAAAAAAAAATACACTTAGAGAAATGTGGATTTGTCTGCCAGCAGTGGCATAAGTAGGAAGCATGGTCCTGTGGCAAAAATGGAGTTTGGCCTTCTTTATCCACTTATTCTATAAACCAATATTTTCACATACATAAACATTTTTTTTTTTGCTACAATATTGAGTCCTAAAAAAAGAAAAAATCATGATTTTTTGGATCTGTTCACTCTGTCAGCCCAAAATCTATTAATTCTACTTTTTATTCTGATTTGTCCTGAATCAGTTTTTCATTCATGTTGTCCAGGTTTCCATGAATTTGCGGCCACAGTTCAGGATTCTGACCGATTTAAGCAAGAGAACAAAGAGAGAAATTATTTTTTTCCATTTTCATAGACTATGTAGACACAAGATATTATTTTGCAGTTCATATTCCAACTTTTACATACTCTAGCTGTGCTGATTGTAGACAATGTTTCTATTGATTTACAATGTGATGCCCATGAGTATTCTCACCAGTCCATGTATCAAAGATTACTTGGACTTTAACACCTTAGCTGTTAGAAAAAAAGAAAAAAAATCAATAGGAAGCAAAGAAATTAGTTAGGAAATCTACTAAGACTGAGTTTGCAGTGCTGTTTTAATTGCCAATAGCTGTTAATCTTATTTAGTAAATACCTTTTTAGATATAATCAAAGGTGAATAAAGATGACTGAATTTCATTAAGAATTAGTTTTTTTGTTTTATGAAATTCTAAAGTTTATGCATTATATAAAAGCTAACAAAGTAAATATATAGGTAGACATTGAATATGTTTTGAGAGCTAAAAGCACTTATAATTTTCCAAATGAACATAGATGCACAAAAGCGTTATGCTTAAATAGATCTTTAGCACTATATTGTTTGACTTTCTGGTAATACAAAAATCACCATACCTCTGCCCTGAAAGTATAACTGTAATAATAACAATGCTCTCTCTTGCTTTAGGAGTCTTGTAGACACCGTCTATGCATTAAGAGATGAGGTCAAAGAATTGAAACAGGTAAATACATGTATTGCCAGGTTCTATACTTTTAATTGAAATGTATTTTTATGTATTTTGGTTTCAACTTCTGATGTTACAAAAAGAATGGTTAGGTCAGTGGACACAGGTTATAATGCTCACATAAGAAAGTGAGAGAACACTAAAATAATGCAATACTTTTACAATGTATAGGTGTATAACTAAAAGGGGGAATAATAATATACTGTAGTGAGATATTTAGTTAAATGCAATGATAGATCTAGATAAAACAAGGCTATGATGCACTTAGCTAATGGTACTGCATGTTTACTGATACTTAGTTTTGGAGATAGATGGATACAAGGTAAAGCTGGTATGGAGCAAAAATTACAGTAAAAAAACGCCAAGGGAGCTTCATTCATCTTAAAGATTATAGGGATCCTTAGCAAGAAAAAAACATTTAGGGCCAGATTACGAGTGGGGCGCAAAATATCACTTACGCGCAATATTTGCACTCCACTCAGTAATACTGGTTTTATAATTGAAGCGCAATGCGAACCAGACCTTGAGTTTGAATTAGATAGAAGTGTTGCGCTCACAAGAGCGCTCTTCTATAGGCTCCAATGGGAGCCTCCTTCTCATGTCGTCAGACACTGCTGAGAACCTAGCGCAGGGAAGGAGGTAAGTCGCGCTGTGTTGGGCAGCAAGTATTAAATATATATCTAATATATATATGCGTATATACTCATATTAACACGCAAATATACAGTATATGTATATAAGTATATAGATACAGTATATAGTCCCCATAGACCTTAGGCACTTTTCAGCGCCATTTTTTTCTAAAACCCCACACCAGCTCAATTTAACCCCATAAAAACTGCTTAGGGCAGTTATTTTTATTAAAACATAAAAATGCTACAATTTTTTTTTAATTAAAAACTAGAACACACCTTATTTTGGGGACAATTGGGGCACACTTTGAAAATTAACCAGAGATCTGACCTCTGGTTGATTTTCGGAGCTCTAATTGCTACTGCAAGCTCGCAGTAGCAATAACCAGCCTCTTGTAATGGCTGGTTATTTATTACGTGCCTGTAAATGGATGAATTTGCCCATTTATTGGCGCACGATAAATTAGTGCTTCACTTGTTCTCTAGCCCTTAGCTGTCTATGGAATTTTTTATAATTACTTTACCCCTATGTCTTACAGAAGCCTAGTTCCTAATAGCTGTTCTAATAAAACAAATAAAAAAGAAGACTAATGAAACAGTTTGGCAAATTTGTATTCTAGTTTTAAAGTTACAACTGACAGTAACAACAAAATCTCCCTAGACTAATAGTGATTTTTGTTGTTACAATCAGTTGGAACTTACAACTGGAGAATGATTTTTTGTTTCTGGAATTACCTGGAAAAAAAATAATCTCTTTTTTTCTTTCTCTCTGTCTGTGTCTTTCTCTCATTATTTGTTAAACAAATTTCTTTGCTTTTGTTTGGTTTTATATCTGATTTTTTTTTCTTACCTTATTATCTTATCTAAAGGAAAATAAAAGAATGAAGCAAAGTTTAGATGAAGAACAGAAGTCAAGAAAGGAATTAGAAAAACTGGTTAGAAAGATGCTGAAACAAACCAGCGACTGTATGCGAGAGGATCCATCTCAGTAGTCCATACTTACTGAATTTCCTTTTTTTAGTCTGGTACCACAAGAGGTTGTGTTTAAGAGTCAAGCAATTGTCACTTGATGACCATGTGCAATACATAAAGGGGTTCATGCTTAAGTTTGTTTAAGAACCATTTTGTGAGATCTTTGAGCTGTATTATTTTTCCAGCAGCCTTGTTATACTGTATGTGCTTTGAGGCTTTAATGTAATACATGTCAATATATCAACATATCAAACATGGCATAACTCAGATCATATTGGACATCTGTCTAAAAAAGGGTTGAGTACAAACATTTGGAAACTTCCAATAATTCAGGATTATAGTTATTTGACAAGTTAATGAAAAATTTCTGAACCCAATAATACCATAGAAAATGTATTAATTTAGGGTCCAAAGTGACAATATATTGACTGTTAAGTTTATTGATGGCATCCATAATCTCTGTTACAATGAAAAATATATAGTTAAATCAATGATGGTAATTGGTCTGCATAGGAAAGATACTGATTTTGCATTGCATAGGACATAACAGCCTTTTTATTACTCAATCTTCTGTTTTCATTGTAAGTCATATATTTCTTGTAAGAGAAGGATGCAATAACCAGTGTGGAAATTGTCATTGAATTGTGAAGGTTATTTTCATTCATGCGTAATGAAATATGTTCTATAAACAACTTCCTAGTTCTGTCTGATATTAGCATAAATAACATCACTTACTCATCCAGGTTACTAGTGTAACAGAAGGAATCAAACCGTTTCTTTTTTGTTACCAAACTGAGCATTCTTGGCTCAGTTTGCACTGCACCTTGCTGTCTGCCGCTTGCTACTATTTAACTAAAGATAATGAGTTAAATATATACACTACTGGCAAAAGTTTTAGAAGACCTTCATTTTCTAGTTTTTATTGAAGTATGTACAGTTTAATATCTCAGTATACTTAAATTATAGAACAAATAAACAGTTGCAGATTAAAAAAATTTAGAAATTGTGAAATGTTTAAGAAAATAAAATCTAAATTTTTGATTCATCAAAGTTGCCACCTTTCTTAGATATAGCAGATGAACACACTTGGGGCATTTTTTTCTAGAATGGAAATCCAATATTGTTTGGAATGTTTTTCCCAATACTGTTGCAGACGTTCCCACAACCTACACTTGTAAGTTGCTTTGCTTTCACCCTTTTGTCTAGTTCATCTGTAACCAGCTCAATTAGATTTACAGGGACAGCCTATTTAAAAAAAAAAAAAATGTTTAAAAACATAGATAACCCATTACCCAGTTTTGCTTATCCAACACTGTTTTATTAATAAATGTTTTACCTCTTTGATTACCTTGTATCTAAGCCTCTGCAGACTGCCCCCTTATCTCAGTTCTTTTGACAGATTTGTATTTTAGACAATCAGTGCTGACACCACGGGAGTGAGCACAATGTTATCTATATTACACACATGAATTAGCAGTCTAACTTAAAACTGTCAAAAGGTGGCCTTCAACAGCTTAGAAATCTGTTTATGAGCCTATGTTTAGCATTTAAAAAGGAATTCAAAGAGAACAAAGCAAATTTGATGATAAAAGTAAATTGGAAAGTTGTTTAAAATTGCATGCCCTATCTGAAACATTAAAGTTTAATTCTGTCTAGACTGTTCCTTTAAGTCTTGAGACTGTGCTGGCCATTCCATGATTTGAAACCTACTGTCTATTCTTCTAAGGTAGTTTTGATACCTACCAAACAAAAAAACCCTGTCTGATGAACAGAAGACTTCAAATTTTAATTTGTTAGTCTATAAGACCTTCTTCCAGGCTTTGGTAGTCAACTGGCGCAGCTTCATGGCCCAGGGAAACCTCTTTGTCTTATTTTCCAATCTTAACAATGCCTTTCTTACTGGCACTTAACCTGTCAAAACTGCAGCTTGAGGACCTCTCTTCAAGTTGGAAGTTAGACTTGCTTGCTTTGACCAGTGTTAAAATCTGGGTGAACATGTTGTCCTGTTAGCCACCTATCATGTGGCTGACTCCAGTGTTGACTCCATTAACCATGTGCCTTTTGATTGTGCAGTAAAACTGTACTCAATGACACCTTGGCTTTCTTTTTAATTTCTCGAAAGGAAAGAACTACATTTTTAAGGGTTGTAATGGTCTACACACATTATTTATTTTTCAGTTTCTGCTAACCAAAACCTGTTTCTTTAAACTCTGGCAGTTTACCTTTGTAACATTTCAGAGGTTAATAACTGGACTTGAACTGTTCAAATGTCAATAGAAACTTTAAAAATTGAGTTTTAAAACTTTTGACCAGCTGTGTTCTTATGTATGTATGTGTATGTGTGTGTGTATATATATATATATATATATATATATATATATATATATAATGTGTGTGTGTGTGTATATACAGTATATATATATGTGTGTGTGTGTGTGTGTGTATATACAGTATATATATATATATATATGTGTGTGTGTGTGTGTATGTATATATGTGTATATATATATATATATATATATATATATATATATATATATATATATATAAAATGTGTGTGTAAATATATATACTGTGTGTGTATATATATATAGATATAGATATATATATATAGATATATAGTGTGTGTATGTATGTATATATATATATATGTATAATATATATGTATAATATATATATATATATATATTATTTGTTTTTAAACAAATGCTACAATTAACAATTTTTTGCATTTTTGTTTTTTATATTTGCTAGAGATACAATAAACAAGCATTCCCTTTAAAGAATGAGGGAATGCAAAAAAATAAATTTTGTTGATTTATTTGTGCACTTAAAAATGTTACTCTAAAGGTGGTAAAGGCTTTTCTGCAGGCAGAGAAGGCTTCCCATTTACAAGAAAAACAAAAGCAAACCACAATGTCCTTGTCAATGTCAGCCAAATAACTATACTTTCTGTTGTAAGGTGTATCCAGTCCACGGGTTCATCCATTACTTGTGGGATATTCTCCTTCCCAAAGGAAGCTGCAAGAGGACACCCACAGCAGAACTGTCTATATAGCTCCTCCCTTAATGCCCACCTCCAGTCATTCTCTTGCAGCTCTCGACAAGATAGGAAGTATCAAGAGATATGTGGTGACAGTGTAGTTTTACCTTCAATCAAGAGTTTGTTATTTTTAAACGGTACTGGCGTTGTACTGTTTTTCTCTCAGGCAGAAGTTAGAAGAAGAATTCTGCCTGGAGGTTGATGATCTTAGTGGTTTGTAACTAAGGTCCATTGCTGTTCTCACACATAACTGAAGAGTATGGGAACTTCAGTTGGGGGAACGGCCTGCAGATTACCTGCTTTGAGGTATGTTCAGAAATTTTATTTCTAGAGAGATCATAAGTTCTAGAAAATTCTGACAGAGCCTTATGTATTTGAGGTAAGCTAGATGCAGTGATTTAACAACGACTGGGATCATGCTTATAAAACAGGGTAATACTCATGTTAATATTCATATTACTTAGAGACAGTCTTTATTTGGGGCCTAGTTTCCACATGGCTAGTCAGATACTCCTAGGAGTATTTTCTTAAGGCCCCTGAGGACCACTATAGAGGGTTTATTTCTTCCCTAAATCGTATTTGAGGGCAGGTAGGAGCCTCAGCAGAGCTGTGGCAAGGTGCTTAACTGCATTTTAATGGTGCTTGAGATTTTTTAAATCCGGTTTGGAGCCTAAGGGGTTAATCATCCATTTGCAAGTGGGTGCAATGTTGCTTTAGTCCCTTACACACACTGTAAAAATTTCAAAGACTTCACTATATTTTTACACTGTTTTGCAGTTTAAGTGCTAGTTTTTTTCTCTTAAAGGCACAGTAACGTTTTTATTTAATTGCTGTTTCACATTTATTAAAGTGTTTTCCAAGCTTGCTTGTCTCATTACTAGTCTGTTAAATATGTCTGACATAGAGGAAACTCCTTGTTCAATATGTTTGGAAGCCATTGTGGAACCCCCTCTTAGAAATGTACTGAAATTTCTATAAACTATAAAGACCATATTATGGCGCTTAAAGATTTATCTCCAGGGGATTCTCTGACTGAAAAAAGGGAGATTATGCCATCTAGCTCTCCACATGTGTCAGAACTTATAACTCCCGCTCAAATGACGCCAAGTACTTCTAGCACGTCTAATTCTTTTACCTTACAGGACATGGCGGCAGTTATGAATTATACCCTCTCAGAGGTATTGTCCAAACTGCCAGGGTTACAAGGAAAGCGAGACAGCTCTGGGGCTAGAACAAATACAGAGCTTTCTGACGCTTTAATACCTGTGTCCGATATACCCTCACAATACTCAGAAGCCGAGGCAGGAGAGCTTCTATCGGTGGGTGACATTTCAGATTCAGGGAAGGCGTTGCTTCAGTCTGACTCTGAAATGACAGCATTTAAATTTAAGCTTGAACACCTCCGCTTATTGCTTAAGGAGGTTTTAGCGACTGGAGGACTGTGAACCCGTTGTAGTTCCAGAGAAATTGTGTAAGATGGACAAATACTTTGCAGTGCCTGTTTACACTGATGTTTTTCCAGTCCCTAAGAGGTTTTCAGAAATTATTACTAAGGAATGGGATAGACCAGGTGTGCCGTTCTCTCCCCCTCCTGCTTTTAAAAAGATGTTTCCCATAGATGCCGCCACACGGGACTCGTGGCAGACGGTCCCTAAGGTGGAGGGAGCAGTCTCTACCCTAGCTAAGCGTACAACTATCCCCGTCGAGGACAGTTGTGCTTTCCTAGATCCTATGGATAAAAAATTGGAGGGTCTCCTTAAGAAAATTTGTATTCATCTCCAGCCTCTTGCATGCATTGCTCCAGTCACTGCTGCAGCGGCTTTTTGGTTCGAGTCTCTTGAGGAGGCTCTACAGGTGGAGACCCCGTTAGATGAGATTTTAGACAGAATTAAAGCTCTTAAGTTAGCTAATTCCTTTATCTCTGACGCCGTTTTTCATTTAACCAAACTAACGGCTAAGAATACAGGTTTTGCCATTCTGGCGCGTAGGGCGCTATGGCTTAAGTCCTGGTCAGCAGACGTTACTTAAAAGTCTAAGCTTCTTAACATCCTCTTCAAGGGACAGACCCTATTCGGGCCTGGTCTGAAGGAGATCATTTCTGATATTACTGGAGGAAAAGTTCACGCCCTTCCTCAGGATAGGTCCAATAAGTTAAGGACCAAACAGAATAATTTTCGTTCCTTTCAAAACTTCAAGAGTGGCGCAGCTTCAGCTTCCTCTAATGCAAAACAAGAGGGAAATTTCGCCCAGTCCAAACCAGTCTGGAGACCTAACCAGGCTTGGAACAAAGGGAAGCAGGCCAAAAAACCTGCTGCTGCCTCTAAGACAGCATGAAGGAGTAGCCCCCGATCCGGGACCGGATCTAGTAGGGGGCAGACCTTTGCTCAGGCTTGGGCAAGAGACGTCCAGGATCCCTGGGCACTAGAGATTGTTTCCAAGGGATATCTTCTGGAATTCAAAGGTTCATCTCCAAAGGGGAGATTTCACCTCTCACAACTATCTGCAAACCAGATAAAGAGAGAGGCATTCTTAAGTTGCGTTCAAGACCTACTGGTTATGGGAGTGATCCACCCAGTTCCAAGGGAGGAACAGGGGCAGGGTTTCTATTCAAACCTGTTTATAGTTCCCAAAAAAGAAGGAACGTTCAGACCAATCTTGGATCTCAAGATCCTAAACAAATTTCTCAGGGTCCCATCTTTCAAGATGGAGACAATCCGAACCATCCTCCCTATGATCCAGGAGGGTCAATATATGACTACCGTGGACTTAAAGGATGCTTATCTCCACATTCCGATTCACAGAGATCATCATCAGTTCCTCAGGTTGGCCTTCCTAGACAGGCATTACCAGTTTGTGGCTCTTCCCTTCGGATTAGCCACGGCGCCAAGAATCTTTACGAAGGTTCTAGGGTCTCTACTGGCGGTTCTAAGGCCACGAGGCATAGCGGTGGCTCCTTACTTAGACGACATCCTGATCCAGGGGTCGACTTCTCAAATCGCCAAGTCCCATACGGACTTTGTTCTGGCCTTTCTGAGGTCTCACGAGTGGAAGGTGAACAGAGAAAAGAGTTCACTCTCCCCCCTCACAAGAGTTTCCTTCCTTGGAACTCTGATTCGGTAGAAATGAAAAATTTTCTGACAGAGGTCAGGATATCAAAGCTTCTAACTTCTTGCTGTGTTCTTCATTCCACTTCTCTGCCGTCAGTGGCTCAGTGTATGGAAATGATCGGCCTGATGGTAGCGGCAATGGACATAGTTCCGTTTGCCCGCCTACATCTCAGACCACTGCAACTTTGCATGCTCAATCAGTGGGATGGGGACTACACAGATTTGTCTCCTCTGTTAAATCTGGATCAAGAGACCAGGGATTCTCTTCTCTGGTGGTTATCTTGGGTCCATCTGCCCAAGGGTATGAGTTTTCGCAGGCCAGAGTGGACTATAGTGACGACAGATGCCAGCCTTCTGGGCTGGGGCTCAGTCTGGAATTCCCTGAAGGCTCAGGGTTCGTGGACTCAGGAGGAGGCCCTCCTTCCGATAAACATTCTGGAGTTAAGAGCGATATTCAATGCTCTTCAGGCTTGGCCTCAGCTAGCTGCGGTCAGATTCATCAGATTTTAGTCGGACAATATCACGACTGTAGCCTATATCAACCATCAGGGGGAACAAGGAGTCCCCTAGCAATGATGGAAGTTTCCAAGATAATTCTATGGGCAGAGGTTCACTCTTGCCATCTCTCAGCTATCCATATCCCAGGAGTAGAGAACTGGGAGGCGGACTTTCTAAGTCGGCAGACTTTTCATCCAGAGGAGTGGGAGCTCCATCCAGAGGTATTTGCCCAGCTGATTCAACTATGGGGCAAACCAGAACTGGATCTGATGGCGTCTCGTCAGAACACCAAGCTTCCTTGTTACGGGTCCAGGTCAAGGGATCCCCAGGCAACGCTGATAGATGCTCTAGCAGTGCCCTGGTCCTTCAGCCTGGCTTATGTGTTTCCACCATTTCCTCTCCTCCCTCGTCTGATTGCCAAGATCAAGCAGGAGAGAGCTTTGGTGATTTTGATAGCACCTGCATGGCCACGCAGGACTTGTTATGCAGATCTGATGGACATGTCATCCTTTCCACCATGGACTCTGCCGCTGAGGCAGGACCTTCTACTCCAAGGTCCATTCAAACATCCAAATCAAATTTCTCTGTGTCTGACTGCTTAGAGATTGAACGCTTGATTTTATCAAAACGTGGTTTCTCCGAGTCGGTCATTGATACCTTGATTCAGGCTCGAAAGCCTGTCACCAGGAAAATCTATCATAAGATATGGTTGAAATATCTTCATTGGTGTGAATCCAAGGGTTACTCGTGGAGTAAGGTCAGGATTCCTAGGATACTATCTTTTCTCCAAGAAGGATTGGAAAAGGGATTATCGGCTAGTTCCTTAAAGGAACAGATTTCTGCTCTGTCTATTCTTTTGCACAAGCGTCTGGCTGATGTTCCAGACGTTCAGGCGTTTTGTCAGGCTTTGGTTAGAATCAGGCCTGTGTTTAAGCCTGTTGCTCCACCATGGAGTTTAAATTTAGTTCTTAAAGTTCTTCAAGGGGTTCCGTTTGAACCCTTGCATTCCATAGATATCAAGCTTTTATCTTGGAAAGTTCTGTTTTCAGTAGTTATCTGCCTTACAGTGTGATTCCCCTTATCTGATCTTCCATGCAGATAAGGTAGTTTTGCGTACCAAACCTGGGTTTCTTCCTAAGGTAGTATCTAATAGGAATATCAATCAGGAAATTGTTGTTCCGTCACTGTGTCCTAATCCTTCTTCAAAGAAGGAACGTCTGTTACACAATCTTTACGTGGTTCGTGCTTTAAAGTTTTATTTGCAAGCTACTAAGGATTTTCGTCAAACATCTGCATTGTTTGTTGTCTACTCTGGAAAGAGGAGAGGCCAAAAGGCTTCGGCAACTTCTCTTTCTTTTTGGCTGAGAAGCATAATCAGTGTAACTTATGAGACTGCTGGCCAGCAGCCTCCTGAAAGAATTACAGCTCATTCTACTAGAGCAGTAGCTTCCACATGGGCTTTTAAACATGAGGCCTCTGTTGAACAGATTTGTAAGGTGGCGACTTGGTCTTCGCTTCATACTTTTTCTAAATTCTACAAATTTGATACTTTTGCTTCCTCAGAGGCTATTTTTGGGAGAAAGGTCTTACAGGCAGTGGTGCCTTCCGTTTAAGTGCCTGCCTTGCCCCTACCTTCATCCGTGTCCTAAAGCTTTGGTATTGGTATCCCACAAGTAATGGATGAACCTGTGGACTGGATACACCTTACAAGAGAAAACATAATTTATGCTTACCTGATAAATTTCTTTGTCTTGTGGTGTATCCAGTCCACGGCCCGCCCTGTCACTTTAAGGCAGGTGTTTTTATTTTTTAAACTACAGTCACCACTGCACCCTATAGTTTCTCCTTTCTCTTGCTTGTCTTCGGTCGAATGACTGGAGGTGGGGGTTAGGGGAGGAGCTATATAGACAGCTCTGCTGTGGGTGTCCTCTTGCAGTTTCCTGTTGGGAAGGAGAATATCCCACAAGTAATGGATAAACCCGTGCACTGGATACACCACAAGAGAGAGAAATTTATCAGGTAAGCATAAATTTTGTTTTTGTTCTTGGCCAATCCCAACCCCATTAGTGTGTGTTTCATAAATGTGATAGAGATCCACACCTATTAGTTCTATTTCACTTAATGTTTTGTCAGCTTGCTGCTTGCTTGCCTTGCCTGTGCCATTCTACAGGCACAAATAGATATAGAGAGTGCTGCCAGAAAGAGATAGGAGATAAAGGGAATAAGAATAGCAGAGAGCAAACAAAGAATGGTTTGGCTTTCATTTGAAACTCCTGACCAGTTGCTCTTCTGCTGCCCTGAATATGTTCTAATCACATATGTACAGTAAGTTGCTATTGTCACCTTAACTATAGTTAAATATTTAAAATCACAATTTTTACATACAATCAAGAGTTAATGTTCCTTTATGAATATGCAGGTAGCTACCAGCTGATTGGACACGATTTGAGATATTGCTGGCCATCTTTGGTTGTTAGACTTTCTGGATTTCAGTTTTTTTGCTTTTTATTGGCCATTGAAATCGTGCATATTAACATTCTACTATAGTTGCAGTTTGGGAATAAGATCAAGCCATTTTTGAGCTTCTCATACAGATGATAACTTGATGGATGGTTTATAGCACTTCCCCTCCCTGTATTCTAACCATCACAACTTTTACTTCACATTTGGTAGATTCTCTTTCTGGAGAGTGTGTAGCTGTAGTAAATAATACTATATAGATTTATAATAAAAAAATGTCATATCCAGCGACTGCTTATATTTATGTTTATTTCGATGGATGGATTTCATGCCTTTTTATTAGGAAACTACCCTTTGGGGGATGGACTTTTCTTGCAATTACAAGCTGTAAAAATGTGTTGTCACTATGTATGTTAAAGTCGTCGTCATCATCAATATTTTATCATCTTCTACCTGGTAGATAATGTTTTCTCATAACCTGGTATTTCCTGTTCCAATCTTGGTTTTGCATTAAACATTTCTGCTTCTGTACCTCAGGTATTGTCCCTGTATATTGTGTATGCTTGTATGCAAATTATGTATATATTCTGTGTCCATGATGTTAGCTCTAGTGGAAAACATCACATTTTGCTGAATTATGGTACACAGTCATTTCACTCATGTTTGTTTGCAATTCATATTCCATACCTGCGTTATTTGTTTGGGCATTTTACATTCTGTAATGCTCTTTACAACCTAGTGGGGTGGAAACAGTTGATTGATTAATAAATATTGATGGAGTGATTTTCTGTTACAGTAACTTTCAATTCTTGAAAATACCAGTTTGGTGTATATTAGTCACATTTTGTTTAAATAAAAACCTAAATATTTTTTATTTGCACTATTAGCATTTATACAAATAGCTTTTCAATAAATTTGTTTATGACATAATATATTTTTGCATCATTGAACCTTATGAAATTCCATAAAATTTGTATATTTTTTTTTTTTTTTTTAAATACTAAGGGCCCTATGATCAAAAACTCACTGGCACTCAAAATCTGTGGGGGCTTTTTTGAGCATTATATTGCAATGTGTTTATCTCTCCTGAAATTGAATCTTGAATAGCTAGATAAACCGTTTCCATGTCAGAATTTGCCTTTATAAAAGTATTCAAGCGACCTTGCAGTATTGATGAGACTTCTTACATAATCGCACCATAATTATGCCCTTAGTCTTTTTACCATATCATTCAAAACAGTCTTTTTCTCATACATATCATACAAAAGTTATATATATATATATATATATATATATATATATATATATATATAATGTGTGTGTGTGTGTGTGTCTATATACAGTATGTATATGTGTGTGTGTGAGTGTATATATATATATATATATATATATATATATACATGTATGTGTGTATATATATATATATATATATATATATATATATATATATATATATATATATATATATATATATGTATATATATATGTATGTTTGTGTGTGTGTGTGTGTGTATATATATATATAGGAAAAGAAAAGAAAAAATCCCAGGCGCCTACCCTAAGGAGGCTAGGTTTTAGTAAAATTGGATGGAGAGATTAATTGGTCTAAAATGTGTTTTAATACATAGATTAGATAATTAAAAACTTGAATAGATGCAGATAAATTAAAACAAATATGAACACATTAAATACAAAAACTTCATGGATCCATGATAAATTACATAAATTGCATATAAAATCTCTAAAAAAGGGTTAAAAAATCAAGAATAAGTAGTGGATAAAGTCTTAGGTAATTATGTGCGGTATAGCAGCAAGATGTTCCACATATAAAATCCAAAACTATTGCAAACAATCCTAGTAAAACATTTCAGGTGAGGCGGTGTAAAAATCAAAGTGGAAAAATCAAAGTGGAAAAAAACTGCAGTGGAAAATCCAAAAGAATATAAAAGATATAAAAATGCCTTTTCAATGTTATCCAAAGAAGGAATATGAGAAGTCTCTAGTCCTATTTCAATAATATAATCCAGTGACTGAGGATCTCAAAAAGCCGGTGATAAAAATAATGTCAAAAAGTGTGCAAATGCTGCAAATTTTGAGTGTAGAAATGTCACAAAAAAAATAAATAACAGAAAATAGTGTTGCAGCAATCCAAGAATAGTGTACTGAAAAAATATAAGTTGAAAGAAATTTTGTGATGATTTCTACACTCAAAATTTGCAGCATTTGCACACTTTTTGACATTATTTTTATCACCGGCTTTTTGAGATCCTCAGTCACTGGATTATATTATTGAAATAGGACTAGAGACTTCTCATATTCCTTCTTTGGATAACATTGAAAAGGCATTTTTATATCTTTTATATTCTTTTGGATTTTCCACTGCAGTTTTTTTCCACTTTGATTTTTACACCGCCTCACCTGAAATGTTTTACTAGGATTGTTTGCAATAGTTTTGGATTTTATATGTGGAACATCTTGCTGCTATACCGCACATAATTACCTAAGACTTTATCCACTACTTATTCTTGATTTTTTAACCCTTTTTTAGAGATTTTATATGCAATTTATGTAATTTATCATGGATCCATGAAGTTTTTGTATTTAATGTGTTCATATTTGTTTTAATTTATCTGCATCTATTCAAGTTATTTTAATTTATCTGCATCTATTCAAGTTTTTAATTATCTAATCTATGTATTAAAACACATTTTAGACCAATTAATCTCTCCATCCAATTTTACTAAAACCTAGCCTCCTTAGGGTAGGCGCCTGGGATTTTTTCTTTTCTTTTCCTGTATCTATCATTGGGCACTAGCTAGGAGGCCCCCTCCCTAGGCGTAGAGGTTACCATTAGGCGCTGAGGTTTTACTTTTAATCTGTATATATATATATATATGTGTGTGTGTGTGTGTCTATATACAGTATGTATATGTGTGTGTGTGTGTGAGTGTATATATATATATATATATATATATATATATACATGTATGTGTGTATATATATATATATGTATGTTTGTGTGTGTATGTGTGTATATATATATATATGTATGTTTGTGTGTGTGTGAGTGTATATATATATATATATATACATGTATGTGTGTATATATATATATATATGTATGTTTGTGTGTGTATGTGTGTATATATATATATATATGTATGTTTGTGTGTGTGTGAGTGTATATATATATATATATATATATATATACATGTATGTGTGTATATATATATATATGTATGTTTGTGTGTGTGTGTGTGTATATATATATATATATATATATATATTATTTTAAAAAAATTTAAATACAAATATGAGAGAAAGATGGAAAAGGTATTAGCCACTTAGCATTAAAGCCAAATGTATATGTCCCCTAAAATGTCTTACTAGTTATGGTCTAGTGGAAATTCCAAGTCCTGTATTTGTGTGTGTGTATATAATTATTTTGTTTATTTGTATTATTATTTTTTTTAATTAAAAAGTGCCTGAGACGTAAAGATCTGCATGCTGCCCTGGTACGTGATAATAGTGTGGCAGTGAGAGTTTCTTTTCTTGGATGCAGTCTATAAATGCTGGCATAGCTATTTTTAAAATTAGTGTATCATTATCTATCATCAACATATGCAATAAGCCTCAATGTGCAATCAATTACTGTGATGCAATTAAAGTGTTTTCAAAATGTCCTATGCATAATGCTTTGGTCATGTTTTGTGTATTACTTAAATATGTATAGATATACTTATAGCTATGAATACTTTGACAGTTTTCAAAACATACATTTATTGTAATCTAGAATCCAAAGATACAATTGTAAGAGGAAACTAAGCCATGCGTATTTTATATTAGCTGTGTTTTCTCTTGTTTTGTTTTTGTAAATAGTCTATCATTATGTCTTACTGATTGCCTTGTGAACAGGTCTTTTATTTCATCTTCTGTACCATTATGTATCTGTTCCTATATTCAGGAATTTCTAATGTTTATTTTGAATTACTGTTTTGTATTGCTATTGAACTTTTCAATAAATTATCAAAATAAACAAAAAAATGTATGCTGTTGGGTAGTTGCTTTATTGAGAGTTGTCTAAGTTAATTTGTTTAATGTGATTAATACAAGGTAGTACCAGTTAAAGGTACATACAAGTACATATAGAAACAGCTTGACTGTGTTAAATCATTTTATTATTGCACTATTGCTTGTATGGAACTAAGGCCTAGATCAAAATCTATCGGCAATTTGCTCTCAAAAACACTTTTTTTCTTTCCTACCAAATTGGGAGCTGACTTTCTTCAGCAATCCCAGTGCTATATTGTTTTGTTTGTTAAAATTCAGGCACCGCCAGTAGGTCTCAAACAAAAAGCTTCTGAAAAGGACTTTTCATGTGTTAAGTACCTCTTTTCAAAATAGAAAAAACTGACAGATACAATGGCCCATTCACACCTCTTAGGGTTATAGGAAAGCTCTATTCATATAATCTCTTTGTTTACTCAGCAAGGAAAAGGCTTATTTGCATGTTTGACATTAACCTCTTGTCATCATAATATATACTTAACACTCACTATCCATATGAATGCCTACATTACTCAACTCACTTTCACAAATGTTCGCTAATGTACTTTAAAAGGCACACTCGTGAACACGTTGGAACTTAGAGTGCATTAAGGCGTGTCCCCTATAAAAACCATGTCACAAAGGAACAATCTTGTTTAAGGGTCTCTCAGAAAAAAACAAAGGCAACCTAAATTATGCATTCTGATAGGTTAGCAGTGGTGCAGATGGAAATGGATTTCAATAGTTAAAGGACCATTCAATTCAGTAGAATTACATAATTAACAAGTACATAATAAAAAAGACAAAGCAGTAACACTTACTCTGAATTTCAAATAAGCTGTATTTTTTTCTGACAATTTTTTGGCCCCCTTTATCATGTGACAGACATCAGCCAATCACAGACTAGTATAAGTATACCCTGTGACCCAGGGATGTGTGGGCAGGGGAGACAGAGCCTCAACTTTCATGGAAAGAAAAAAGAAAATATTGTGAAAGTAAAATGAAAATAATAAAAAACATTCTTAGCTTCACTGCAAATTCAGGGAGAGAAGCAGCGACAAGCTTAGCCTCCCTGGATTGCAAAATCGCTTAGCTGGTGCTTAATGGAGCGTGGACCCACTGTCTGACAGGTCAGGTGTCATATGACATAATTAGGCCAATCATGAAAATGCCCCATCTGAGGCAGCTATCATATATGCCTCATGAGGAGCATTTCTTGAGCCAGTGTTAGTGTAAAAGAAGCACTCTGACAATCTGTGGGTGGGAACTACTTAAAAGAGGGAACTCTGTGTAGTAGACTCGCAATGGATCATTGCAGAAGTTACTAGCTGATTAACATTTTTATGTATATGTATAAGCATTTAATTTTTCCATGACCGACCCTAGATAACTATACACTTCCTACTTTTGATGAATTCTGGAGTAGGACAGTGCAGGAACAAGCAGGTAGTCTGTGTGGGTGGGGCTATTTTGGGAAAGGATGGACAACTCCTAGTCAGAGTTTTGGGGGTTCCTGGGAGGTTTTGGAAGGTCCAAGATTTTTTTCATGGGGAAACTAGGGCAGAAATATGAAAGAAAAAGAGTATAGAAATTTGGCAAGAACTCCTATTTTCGGATTTTTCTACACATTGCTTTAATATTGGGAACTTTTTTGTTGATTATCTTACAAGTGTCACACAACTTGCATAACCTCTGCCTCCCACTGGCTACCTAGTATTATGTGCTGCTGTTGTCAGCCAATAGGCAGACAGCATAGTTAGACAAATCAGGGAAGAGGGGATGCAGTGGCAGCTTGCTGGAGAAAGCGCTTTTTAACATTTAGCACTGAGACTGTATGATGTACTGAGGAGGTGGTAAGTTTAAGCTACCTCTATCAGGTTCATATGTGTGTTTATCTGGCTCTGATACTAGCCAGTGCCTCACAAGCCACTGACCTCACCACGTGTCATTGCTGTGAGCTTGTGCACATGCTCAGTAGGATCTTGTTCCCCAGAAAGTGTGAATATAAAAAAGTGTTTTAAAACTGCATGCCCTATCTGAATCATAAAAGTTTATTTTGACTTGAGTGTACCTTTGACTGTGACAGTTGTGGCTATGCAATCCGTCTAAAATTTTTTTTAATAATGCCAGTACATATGTAAATGTGTGCCCTGTTCAATGTATGCAGACTCACCAATAGTATTGAATAGAGCTTTACTGAATCAATATCATGTATGTAAATAAACCTCTAGAATGTCTCCTGTAGCCATTGCAGACTATTTTACATGTGTGCAAGATAAAAGACTGTTTCCATGTAGCTGTGAAATAGTGTTATATATGTCCAAATTGCCATTTCAAGGAGTTCACAAGCGTCTAGAGGTGTCAATTTTGATAAGCATAAACTTGGCTTAAAAAGCTATTGAAAAGTGTCTTGAAAATGCATTATGATCAACGAAATGGCTTTTTTTCTTTGTACATAACCAGGTGTGTTTTTGGTGTGTCTCACATCAATACACATATGGAAATGTAAAATGTAAATGCTATGTAGGAGACACATTTTATTTTAAATGGCCATCTTTTATAGACATAGGCCTCTAGTTATCAAAGTCTGGCGGACCTGATCCGACAGTGCGGATCAGGTCCGCCAGACTTTGCTGAATACGGCGAGCAATACGCTCGCCGTATTCAGCATTGCACCAGCAGCTCACAAGAGACATTACTCTGACTATTCTCTGGATTTCCAGAAATATATTATCAGAGTTACACGTTTCCTACTTTCTCACAATTTTTTTCAGTTTCAAGACACTTTCTATCTCCAAAGATGTGGAACTGCTATGGGGGCCAAATTTGCCCCCTCCTATGCCAACCTATTTTTAGGTTGGTGGGAGCAGTTCCACATCTTTGGAGATGGAAATGAATACAGGGAGGACATCCTTTTTTATATAAGATATATCGATGACCTCCTCTTCATATGGAAAGGGGAGGCAGAGGATGTGACTAAATTTGTAAATATGCTAAATATGAATCAAGTAGGTTTGAAATTTACCTTTGAGATGAAATCTGATGAAATCAACTACTTGGATGTGACCCTTAAAGGCATTGATGACAAACAAGTGATCACCAAGATTTACAGAAAAGCAATATCAGGCAACTCATTGCTTCACGGGAAGAGCTGTCACCCTAAACACACGGCCAGTGTAGTGGCCAAGGGGGAGTTTATCCGTTTAAAAAGAAACTGCACCCTTGAGAGTGATTTTTCACGTGAAGCAAGTGACCTGGAGAACAGACTAAAGGAGAGGGGGTATTCTAATAAAATAATTAGAAAAGCTAAAAGGGAAGTAGACAAAATACTCTGATCATCCCTATTAACAGAAAAAGACACATGTAAAGAAATGTTTAACACAAAGGTGAGGTTCCGGAGGAGGAGCTTAGCACAGGTGGCTGAGCGATTGTTCTCCTGTCCTAAGCACCTGGCGGTGTATTCCACGCGCCAAGCCCTCAGAATTGGGGACTGCTAGTAGGACGGCAAACTTGACCGCTGCTGGAACATACAGTGGAAATTACATCCCACTGAAGAGAGAATCCCTGTCTTGAAGGGAACCTTTTAGAATCCAAGACCTAATTCTGCAAACGGAGATGGACTAATCTCAGAAGAGAGCCTCTATAATTTTTCATAGAGAAACGATCACATAACTAGAGGTGAAAACTCCAAGTGTGTATACTTGTAAAGACTTTTAAACGCCTGTAGCATACCGCTGTTTGAGTCTTATACCCCACTTTCGGCTTTACTAGCTTATCCGGCTGACTTTCTCCCCTCCCGGTGTCGAATTTGTGGACTCACCCTACCGGTCTGAGAAGCCTGCGGATACCGACTCAGGAACGTCTAGGAGCCCAGGGATGGACCGACGACTACTCCTCCTCCCCCACCAGTGCTGCGTGGGAGGAGGAGCCCTTGGGAGCCGGCGGTATTGGCGTCTCAGAGGATTGTGGCGACCTTGCTTGGGGTCCTCCCGTGGAGGCGGCGGGTTGAGCTCCACCAGTGTCGGCTCTGCTCCAGGGCTCAGTCCAGAAGCGCTCATCGGACCCCTTCTCCCCCACCGTTGCTGCGCGGGAGGAGGTGGGCTAAGGAAGGTTAACGCCTCGCAAATACCTTTCATGCTTCAAAAGCAAATTTCCCCTCCTGGCAGGGTAAGAACGGAACCGAAGCCTGGAGGATTATTCTCAGACTGCAGACACTGTGGGACACCGGAGGGTGAGTATATTAAACAGAGTTACGACAAATATCTCTGTACTTGGTGGGTTAATTTTTGAAAGCCCATAGAGAAGCTGTGAAAGGGGGGTAGAGCGAAAGTTAAAGGGCATTACAGGCTGGACTGAAGCATATATATACATATCAAATCTTCAAGAGAAACATAACTATTATAAATAGCTACATTCTTCCTGCTTACTAACACAAGTCAGAACAAAAGGATCTATATGGTCAAAGGAACTTACAAGCATTACAAAAGATCTTATTTTTTAGAGCAGTACGCTATACGGCTTGATGATTAAAAACAGATTGCTCCTCTGAAATCTCTCTTAAAAGACTTGCTTGAACTCTATTAAATTACATATATTGTTGAATTAGAGGTTTTTGGTTTCTCCTCATAGACCAATGCTATGCCACAATTAGAAATGTTTTTCACCTGCAGGTTTTATTTGAAGGTTTTAGTATAATTTGAAGGCATATAACAATTTATGATATTTTTGATATGTATATGTATAGGCTGCCTGTTGAGTCTCAGTATCTTAAGCTCTTAACTTATAAGACTTTGAGAATCAGGTAAATCTACGGTGTAGAAGGCTAATAGGGTTAACCTATCTTTTGAATAAGGTGTTAAGATTGTATCACCCTGAATGTTGCTATTTTCTGTTTCTGTGCATCTAGTTTAAGTGTTTGTTAATAATTATGAGATTAGATCCTAATCTTAAAATATTCATGCTTAAATACTGGATATACTTAGCTAAAAATCTAATATCACTTTTAGAGGCGTGCCTACTTAAATCTAATACTATTAAAAATGTTTGAAACCAGCTATAGACTGTATATAGCAGTAAATTTACAAACAGGGCAATTAAGGGTACTTGAGACCCAGCTCATATATCTTCTGATTGCATGGAAGGATTAATATATCTGAATAACAGGAAAATTGGTTTAACCATCTTATAAGAGAAGGTAGTGGGAACAAGCTTTTAGAACCAGAAGGCCCCCTTTTTTTTCAAACTCTGTGCCAGACTGCCAAAACTTGGTTATAAAACCTCAAAGCTTTCCTCACAATTCCACTCAAGGGTTTAATCCCTCTTATATCACACATAAAGAGTCACATTATTTGTTCCCTTTTCCCTCACTCCCCCCCTCCTCCTTTTTTTTTCTTTTTTCTTTTTTCATTCTTCTTCCTCCTCAGAGCACTTGCACACTTTTTCTACACCTTTATTCACAACTCAGGGGTGTCCCTCATAACAGTAATTGCTTTTTTTATTTCCACACTTAGCACATGGATAAGTTTTTTAATACATCCTCTAAGATCACATCTCCAAGTATGGCAGGCAGAAACAGAGATAAAAAATCTAAAGGCCCAATTGAGACAACAGCAGAACCACACTCTGCAACTAATTTTCCAATCAGTGAGGTATTAAACTTGCAAAATCTGGTTACCAATATATCGGAAGCTTTGTCCCCTAAGTTCGACACTCTAAGAACTGAAATAAAACACGATATAAACTCATCTCAAGAATTTAAGCAGTTTTCTAGTAGACTGCAAGAGGCGGAGCAAAGGGTGTCGGACTTAGAGGATCTTACAGTCGCCCAAGGTCTTAAATTAGAAGATGCGGGAATTAAGCTGCAAAAAATGCAGTTGAGATTAGAAGACCTAGAAAACAGGTCTCGGAGAAACAATATAAGGATAATTGGTATACCGGAAGGGAAAAAGTACGAGAATTTAGCACTATTTATAACAGAAACACTAGGTCAACTTTTGGAAATGTCAGACACACAGATAATAATTGAAAGGGTACATAGAATTGGCCCTCCTCAGTCAGACAATAATACCTACAGAAGACCTATGCCAGTCATTGCCCGTTTCTTGAATTATCTAGATAAAGTAAAACTGTTACAGCAGTATAGGAAAAAACAACCGATTAGTATTGATGGGAGTAAAATTTTATTGTTTCAAGATTACTCAGCAGAAACCTCCTCAAAAAGGAGAGATTTAACACCTATATGCACAAAATTTATCCAAAAGGGATACAGGGCAATTTTAATATACCCATCTAAACTCAAAGTAGTCATTGGTGACAGCATTCATTTTTTTGATAATGTTAAAGAGGCAGAGAGCCTTTACTCTGGACTAGAACCTGTAGGATAATTTTTCTTTTTCTCCTCAGTGGGAGCTTACTGGTTAAAAGAGGAGTATAAAATTATGTTTATTTCTTCAATTTTTGTGCTTTTTAGTTATTTAAAAAAAAAAAAAAAAAAAAAAAGGAAAAATAAAACATAATTATGGATCTAAAAGGAAGAATTCAACCCCTGAAAAGAGGTTCCCTCTGGGATAGGGAAACTCTCCCCAATCATAAAATAGAGTTTCACGAATTTAATTCCCCCCCCCTTTTTTTTTTTTTTTCTCTCTTTCTTACTCTTCCCTCTCCCCCTCCCTTCTTCCCTCTCAGGCTCTTTCATACGCAAGTGAAATCAATAAGCTGATTGACTATGCCATTAGATAAATTAAAGATAATATCATGGAATGTTGGAGGAATTTCAACTCCCATAAAAAGGAAAGCCATAGTTTCTCATATGCGAAAATTACAAGCAGATATAACGTTTCTTCAAGAAACGCATCTAAATAATGAAGAAACAATGAAATTGAAAGGCTCATGGATAAAAGAGGTAGTTTCCTCACCTAGTACTAGAAGGAAAAGAGGCGTGGCAATAATGCTAGGCAAAAGACTAGAGTATGACCTACTTCAGATTAAGAGTGACCCGGAGGGGAGATACGTAGTGTTGAAAATTCGAATTGCTAAACAAATATATACACTGTGCAACGTATACGCGCCTAACGAGTTAGACTACGAATTTTGGGATCTAATACAATCCACTTTACTATCTTATTCTGAAGGCCGTCTGATTATAGGAGGGGACTTTAATATGGCTCCTCAATCCCCCCTGGATAGAATGAGGTATAACAACAGACAATTAAAATCTAAAAAAGACAAATTAGAAACAAAAATATTCAAAAATCTCTACCAGAATTTATCGGTCAAAGATATTTGGCGGACCCAGAACCCTGACACACGAGACTATACTTGCCTATCGAGAGCGCACAGAACTCTATCTAGAATAGACTTATTTTTAGTGGACAAGAGGCTATGCTCAAAAAACATAAAAGCAGGAATCACACCTATAATCATTTCAGACCACTCTCCTATCTCTCTCGAGATTCAGCTAAACAGTCTAAATAAAATCCCATTGAGATTTAGGTTTCCTTATTACCTAGCAAATGATGTAAAATGTAAGAAACACCTAAATGATAAATTTAAAGAATATATTCAATTTAATGTAGGTTACATTGACAGACCGGACATTTTCTGGGGCGCCGCAAAGGCAGTCATCAGAGGAGAAATAACTGCTTATGCTGCTAAGCTAAATAAGAAATTAAAAAAGAGAGAGAAAGAAGCGACTAACTTTGTAGTAAATTCTTACAATCATTTTCTGCTACATAAGACACCCTTCAATTGGTCTAAATATATCAAAGCCAAAAACGAAAGAGACGCATTAAAATTACTTATAGAGACACAAAAAGATCTTAGATTTCAGGCCAAATTGTACCGGTTTGGTAACAAATCCGGCAAGTTATTAGCCAGATTAGTTAAGGGAGAAAAAAAGCTTCTTTTATTGATAAACTAGAACAAGATACCCTGTTATTTACAAAATCAGAGGATATCTTAGAAGTCTTTACAAATTTTTACAAGGATCTTTACTCACTAAAAGCCTCAGACGCGATTCAGTCTCAGGAATTCTGGAGCAAAATAACTTGCCCCACAGTTCCAGAGGAAATAATTTTGAATCTGAATAGCCCAATATCAGAGGAGGAAGTCAGTAAAACAATATCTGAGCTGTCGGCAAATAAAGCGGCAGGCCCAGACGGGCTCCCGAACGAGGTTTATAAAATTCTTGCCCCTAAAATAGTACCATATCTTTGCAATTTATTTAATGATTTTTATATAAGTGGTAAAGTCATACCACCTAGTTTTACGGCCTCTTACTCAACGTTGTTGCTTAAAGGGGGGAAGGACCTTTCATTCTTCTTCCTCCTCAGAGCACTTGCACACTTTTTCTACACCTTTATTCACAACTCAGGGGTGTCCCTCATAACAGTAATTGCTTTTTTTATTTCCACACTTAGCACATGGATAAGTTTTTTAATACATCCTCTAAGATCACATCTCCAAGTATGGCAGGCAGAAACAGAGATAAAAAATCTAAAGGCCCAATTGAGACAACAGCAGAACCACACTCTGCAACTAATTTTCCAATCAGTGAGGTATTAAACTTGCAAAATCTGGTTACCAATATATCGGAAGCTTTGTCCCCTAAGTTCGACACTCTAAGAACTGAAATAAAACACGATATAAACTCATCTCAAGAATTTAAGCAGTTTTCTAGTAGACTGCAAGAGGCGGAGCAAAGGGTGTCGGACTTAGAGGATCTTACAGTCGCCCAAGGTCTTAAATTAGAAGATGCGGGAATTAAGCTGCAAAAAATGCAGTTGAGATTAGAAGACCTAGAAAACAGGTCTCGGAGAAACAATATAAGGATAATTGGTATACCGGAAGGGAAAAAGTACGAGAATTTAGCACTATTTATAACAGAAACACTAGGTCAACTTTTGGAAATGTCAGACACACAGATAATAATTGAAAGGGTACATAGAATTGGCCCTCCTCAGTCAGACAATAATACCTACAGAAGACCTATGCCAGTCATTGCCCGTTTCTTCAATTATCTAGATAAAGTAAAACTGTTACAGCAGTATAGGAAAAAACAACCGATTAGTATTGATGGGAGTAAAATTTTATTGTTTCAAGATTACTCAGCAGAAACCTCCTCAAAAAGGAGAGATTTAACACCTATCTGCACAAAATGTATCCAAAAGGGATACAGGGCAATTTTAATATACCCATCTAAACTCAAAGTAGTCATTGGTGACAGCATTCATTTTTTTGATAATGTTAAAGAGGCAGAGAGCCTTTACTCTGGACTAGAACCTGTAGGATAATTTTTCTTTTTCTCCTCAGTGGGAGCTTACTGGTTAAAAGAGGAGTATAAAATTATGTTTATTTCTTCAATTTTTGTGCTTTTTAGTTATTTAAAAAAAAAAAAAAAAAAAAGGAAAAATAAAACATAATTATGGATCTAAAAGGAAGAATTCAACCCCTGAAAAGAGGTTCCCTCTGGGATAGGGAAACTCTCCCCAATCATAAAATAGAGTTTCACGAATTTAATTCCCCCCCCCCTTTTTTTTTTTTTTTCTCTCTTTCTTACTCTTCCCTCTCCCCCTCCCTTCTTCCCTCTCAGGCTCTTTCATACGCAAGTGAAATCAATAAGCTGATTGACTATGCCATTAGATAAATTAAAGATAATATCATGGAATGTTGGAGGAATTTCAACTCCCATAAAAAGGAAAGCCATAGTTTCTCATATGCGAAAATTACAAGCAGATATAACGTTTCTTCAAGAAACGCATCTAAATAATGAAGAAACAATGAAATTGAAAGGCTCATGGATAAAAGAGGTAGTTTCCTCACCTAGTACTAGAAGGAAAAGAGGCGTGGCAATAATGCTAGGCAAAAGACTAGAGTATGACCTACTTCAGATTAAGAGTGACCCGGAGGGGAGATACGTAGTGTTGAAAATTCGAATTGCTAAACAAATATATACACTGTGCAACGTATACGCGCCTAACGAGTTAGACTACGAATTTTGGGATCTAATACAATCCACTTTACTATCTTATTCTGAAGGCCGTCTGATTATAGGAGGGGACTTTAATATGGCTCCTCAATCCCCCCTGGATAGAATGAGGTATAACAACAGACAATTAAAATCTAAAAAAGACAAATTAGAAACAAAAATATTCAAAAATATCTACCAGAATTTATCGGTCAAAGATATTTGGCGGACCCAGAACCCTGACACACGAGACTATACTTGCCTATCGAGAGCGCACAGAACTCTATCTAGAATAGACTTATTTTTAGTGGACGAGAGGCTATGCTCAAAAAACATAAAAGCAGGAATCACACCTATAATCATTTCAGACCACTCTCCTATCTCTCTCGAGATTCAGCTAAACAGTCTAAATAAAATCCCATTGAGATTTAGGTTTCCTTATTACCTAGCAAATGATGTAAAATGTAAGAAACACCTAAATGATAAATTTAAAGAATATATTCAATTTAATGTAGGTTACATTGACAGACCGGACATTTTCTGGGGCGCCGCAAAGGCAGTCATCAGAGGAGAAATAACTGCTTATGCTGCTAAGCTAAATAAGAAATTAAAAAAGAGAGAGAAAGAAGCGACTAACTTTGTAGTAAATTCTTACAATCATTTTCTGCTACATAAGACACCCTTCAATTGGTCTAAATATATCAAAGCCAAAAACGAAAGAGACGCATTAAAATTACTTATAGAGACACAAAAAGATCTTAGATTTCAGGCCAAATTGTACCGGTTTGGTAACAAATCCGGCAAGTTATTAGCCAGATTAGTTAAGGGAGAAAAAAAGCTTCTTTTATTGATAAACTAGAACAAGATACCCTGTTATTTACAAAATCAGAGGATATCTTAGAAGTCTTTACAAATTTTTACAAGGATCTTTACTCACTAAAAGCCTCAGACGCGATTCAGTCTCAGGAATTCTGGAGCAAAATAACTTGCCCCACAGTTCCAGAGGAAATAATTTTGAATCTGAATAGCCCAATATCAGAGGAGGAAGTCAGTAAAACAATATCTGAGCTGTCGGCAAATAAAGCGGCAGGCCCAGACGGGCTCCCGAACGAGGTTTATAAAATTCTTGCCCCTAAAATAGTACCATATCTTTGCAATTTATTTAATGATTTTTATATAAGTGGTAAAGTCATACCACCTAGTTTTACGGCCTCTTACTCAACGTTGTTGCTTAAAGGGGGGAAGGACCAAACTCGGAAAGAATCCTATCGGCCCATAGCTCTTCTTAACTCGGAGTACAAAATTTTAACTTCAATATTAGCTAGCAGACTCCAAACTGCTCTTATACAGGTTATACACAATGATCAAGCGGGGTTTCTCAAATTTCGCAACTCGACCTCCAAAATCAGAGAAGTATTAACAATTACAGAATATTTTTCTCGGAAGTCAGTCATCGGGGAGGAGACAGGGGGCGACCCAGATCTGGCAATAGTTGCAATCGATGCAGAAAAGGCTTTTGACTCAGTACACTTTAGCCATATATTTTCATCTTTTCTTAAATTTGGAATTACAGGCAAATTTCTTAGTTTTATAGAAAATTTGTATAAAAACCCTCATACCAAATTAATAGTCAACAATTTATTATCATCAGAAATTAAAATTCAAAGGGGCACGCGACAGGGTTGCCCCCTGTCTCCTCTTATCTTTGATTTAGCTATAGAGTCCCTGGCAATAAAAATCAGACAGTCTCTTCAAGGGGTCACAATTTCTAAGTATGAAGCAAAAATTGCGCTCTATGCAGATGATTTACTTCTCTATATCTCAAAAACAAAAAAAAATATACCTAAACTTATGCGTATAATATCTAGGTTTGGGTCCTTTTCTGGATATAAAATAAATCCATCCAAGTCAGAGATCTTGTGGCTCAGAAAGAAAAACAATTCAGTAAGTGATTGTCCTTTCAAGGAAGTGACAGACTCTTTCAAATATCTGGGAATTAATGTCCCAGTTAACCCTTCAGATTTATACGAAATTAATATAATGCCAATTCTTTCTTTGATCCGAGAGAAAATGAAATCATGGCGAAATTTACCAATCTCACTTTCAGGGAGAATAGCTTTGTTCAAGATGGTTCTCCTCCCCAAACTCCTTTATGTATTACAAAATACCCCTATATTATTATTTGAAAAGGATATTCGGTCCCTTAATTCGACAATTAGGAACTTCATATGGCAAGGGAAGAGATCCAGGCTATCAATACTTAAATTGGCTGCAGGGAAAGAGTATGGGGGATTAGCTTTGCCGGATATAAAACTATATAATCTTGTCTTTTTAGCGCGCACAGTGACTGACTGGTTCCTTCAGAAAAATTATGTGACCAATAACCTAGTAGATGAAAACATCTGTTATCCCTTTCTCCCAATAGGATTGGCCCATTGTGAGCCCAAAGTATTACCACTGGAGATCAAAAAGTTTAAAACTATTCTGAATCCTATTAGAGCCTGGTGGAAGATAGGGACCCTCTTAAAAGTCAATTGTAGTGTCTCACAGTATTTGCCAATAAAGGGGAACCCTGACTTCCTACCAGGCTTGAATTCGGTTATATTTGATAAGTGGTCTTCTAGGGGCTTAAAGAAAGTACTTTCATCAACTTGTTAAGAAAGACATGAAGTGTGTAAGAACATTCGAGGAATTAAAAAATGAATTTAAACTCGTAAACAATGAATTTTTTGCATATCTACAATTAAGACACTATATCTCGGAATTGATTAGAAAGTCAGGCTGGAATTGGGATATGGGAAAAATGGAAATATGGCTTCTCTTAGCAAAGTCTGGTTACACGTCAATCACCTTCGGTTATAGAGCCCTAAGTAGTATTAAAGGACCATTCATTTTAGAACAGATAGAGTCAGGTTGGAATAGACTAATTGTCACAAATGATATAGAACCTAACTTTATCCAAAAATCTATTAGAAAAGTATCTCAGGCCACACTTTCAGCAAATTGGAGGGAGGCGCATATCAAACTTCTGCATAGGGCATACTTTACGCCAGAGAAGGGCCATAAAATACACAATGCAAATTTTAATCTTTGTCCAAAGTGTTCCCTCCCTGCAGCTGATCTAAAACATATGTTTTGTAGCTGCCCGAGAATCAGGCAATTCTGGTATAAATTAGAATATTGGTTCAATAATATACTGGGGATCTCTCCTCTGGGTTTTACACTCACACAGGTAGTATTCTGTATAAAGAAGGAAGAGCAACATCCTCAGGAAAAATTGGTAATCCTCTCAATCTTAGCAGCCAGACATTTAATTTTAAAATGTTGGAAAAAACATAGAGCCCCCACTATCTTAGAAGTCAAAAACTATCTAAAAAAACAATGTATGATAGAGCAAAGAGATACCAACTTGAGTAACGAGCATGATATCAAATTATTTTTCAAGAAATGGTCAGTTTTCATTAAAAGTTATCCAGAAAGCGAGGTAGAATATTTGATTTTCCCATTTAGAAACTCAGAGCTGATTCAGCTGAATATCTGGTAGGAGGGAGGTGGTGAGGAGAGGTGGTGGAAAGTTTATTTTCTCCCCTCCCCATTCAATTTTCCTTTTCTCCCCCCCCCTTTTTTTTGTTTTTTGTTTTTTGTTTTGTTTTGGGGTTTTTTTTTCCTTTTTATTTTTTGTTTGGTTTAATAAAACTGGAAAAATCAGTAAACTGTTATAAGTTGTTTAAGAATGACACAGGTAAAATGATGATTATAAATTGATATGTTTTCTTATTGACATTCTTTGGATATATTGTTTTTGTTAATATAAACTTGTTTATTGTTGAAATAAATAAAATATAAAAAAAAAATCACATACTCTATCTGAATCATGAAAGAAAAACAGTGGGTATTATGTCCCTTAAGCTCTGGAATGTGAGACCCCAGTATTCAAGGCATACAGGCTTTGTTTTATTTCCATGTACATTTCTCTCGTTTTACTTTTTGGAGGTTGTTATAAACATTAATGGGAATATCCCCAAATACCAACAAAGCAATGGTAGTTTTTATACATTTTGTTTTTTTTTTTGTTTTAAAAAAAAAAGAAAAATACCAGTATTTCTCTTTAGTTGAAATAATTTTTTTATTGAAGGACAGACAAAAGAAGAAAAAAAAACACAGAATGCATCGTTCATCAATATGTAAATCAACCCTCTAACCCCATTGTCTCTGAAGTGGCCATGTAGGCTTTGGTCTGGAGTGACCCCGAAAACAAGGGGTTCTAACGTAGCCTAGTATGCATCTTTAATCACCACCTAACAGTTCTGAATCCTTAGGCATCTGGCAATACAAAAAAAAAAGGGGTACACAAGGAAGGACGGCGTAAGGGTCAACGATGACAACATCCAAGTCCCCATCACTTCGTGTTTTTCAATAAGTCTATATTACTCTACTAAAAAAAAAAAAAAAAAAAGTAACCACACTAAATAAAATAACATTCAACATAGTTAACCACCATTAAACATTCATTAACATTCAACTTGCCTGTTTCATTATTACCTTGACACTGTTTCCGAGAGGAGAGATTTCCCTTCATTGTGAGTTGCTAATTACTGTCTTAAATAGTCTTGCCTGAATTTTGTCTTCGAGAGTCTCACTAACTTAAGTGTCACCTAATCACTTAGTCTATGGGAGTCTAACCCTGTGTAACATCCTCAGTTACCGTTTAAGATCCAGTAATACCATATTTTTAAGAACCGGTCTTGGTTGCCTTGCATGGAGGCCACCGTCTCCGACAAATTATATACCAATTGGATCCTATCCCTCACCTCCCCCCACGAAGGCACGCCCGTTTTCCAATACCTAGCGATGGTGATTCTGGTAGCTGTGCATAAAATGTGAATAAATGTATTAGTAGCTGCATTAAATCTTGTTATGTGTTCATTCAGTAGTGCCTGAGATGCCCGCAAAGTAATTTGTTCACCCAACACGGTGCTCAACAAATTGGACAGTCTTGACCATAACCTTTGCACCTGAGGGCATTCCCACCACATGTGTATGTATGAGCCCCTATAGCAGTTTCTGTTACCCCCCGTTGAATAATGGGCGGTAATAAGTGGGGTAAGGTACCATCGAAATGATGTCTTTATGCAGTTTTCTTTGAAATCCGCACAGATCAAACCTTTGGAAGAAGAAGCGAAAATCGCTTCCCATTCCCCCTTAGAATATTCCCTATTCAAATCAGTTTCCCATTTAGTTGCTAAAAGTGTCTTAGAGGGATTTTTAGCTTTCTGTAGGGTTAGATAAATCTGAGAGATCACTTTTTTACCCCTAATACTTGTATCACATAAGCGCTCCAATATAGTCGGAGAGTGTTTTTGATATTGTGGCATATACTTTGTAATTGCAGAGGTAACTTGGAGATATAAAAACCAATGTAATTTTACAGGGCTAATTAGTTCTTTTATATAGTCATATGTGACTAGCTTACCATTGTGATAGAAATCTGCTACTCTATAAAGACCCTTATTCTCCCATTTTTCTATCTGGGCCCGGAAATCTATATGGAGAAGGGTTTTGATTGGTCTCATCAGGGAATATGTTGGGATAAGATGTAGGTAATTAGTCAATGCTGTCCACATAAACATCATCTCTTTAGTAATTGATGAAGCTGAGGAATCCCTAATGGATTTACCATCTCGCTCCCATAGGATATCTTCTGGAGATCTATAAGCGGAGATCGCCGTCTCCACCTCCACCCAGACCAACCTATCCACTTTCTTGCTGATTAGTGTTGTTTGTCCCAGCCTAGCCACCTGATAATAGTCTATTATGTTAGGGACTCCCACCCCTCCCAAATTTTTATGCAGCTTAAGAGTTTGAGAGGCTATCCTAGCCTTCTTATGACCTCTTACAAAACGAATCAGGTCCTCTTGCATTTTTTGTAAGTCAGAACTGGGAATCGTTATTGGCAAGGCTCTAAACAGATATAGTAGCTTCGGGAAAATAATCATTTTTATAGCAGACAGCCGCCCATACCAGGAGAAATTCCCCATTTTCCATTTCCCTAAATCTCTTCTAATAGTTTTAAACAGGGGGACATAGTTTAAATTGTATAGTGCTTTAACATTATTTGACATGTTTATCCCTAAATATCTAATTGCCTCCTTGGCCCAGGTAAATTCAAAATTAGTTTCTATTAACTTTTTCGTGTGGTCCGGGAGAGCAATCGCCAGAGCTTCACTTTTTTCTAAATTAATTTTATAACCCGAAATGTTAGTATAGTCTAGTAGGATACGGTACAGATTAGGGAGAGATATCAGAGGCTTAGTCAGTGTGAGGAGCACATCGTCGGCAAACAAAGATAGTTTAAATTCTTGTTGCGTTATCTGCACTCCGTGTACATCCGGGGATAATCGTATTTGTGCTGCCAATGGCTCTATACAGAGCGCAAATAACAGCGGGGACAAGGGGCAGCCCTGCCTAGTCCCATTTAATATATCAATAGACCTTGATTGAAAGCCTGCTGCTCTAATCGTTGCCGTGGGATGCGAATATATACTTTTAATTGCCTGAATAAACCTCTCCTGGAAACCCATCTTTTCTAGAACACTGAACAGAAAGTCCCAGTCTATTCTGTCGAACGCCTTCTCTGCATCCAAAGATAGGACCAGAGAAGGCGTTCTTGTCTTGGTGAGATAATCCACCAGGGATATTGTGCGTCTAGTGTTATCTGGGGCTTCTCTCCCCACTATAAACCCCACCTGGTCTGGATGGATTAGGGACGGGAGGTGTTTTTGTAATCTATTGGCCAGGATTTTAGTGAAGATTTTAATATCTTGATTTATTAGCGAGATGGGCCTGTAGCTTTGACAAACTTTAGGGTTTTTCCCTGCCTTTGGAATCACCACTATTTTAGCCTGCAGGATCTCTCTTGGGATCTCAACTCCCTGTAGTATATTGTTGCAAAATTTTACTAAGTGAGGGATTAAATGTGACTTAAAAAGCTGGTAATACTCCCCCGGGAACCCGTCTGGTCCTGCTGCCTTTCCTAATTTGAGACCTTTGATTGCGTTTAACACCTCCCCCGTGGAAATGTCTGCACTCAGTTCCTTACTGGCCTCATCTTCTAGGGACTGGAGCTTAGCGTTATCTAGGAAAGTCGTCCTTAGTGTTTCTGTCTGAGAGTCGTGATTCACCTTCTCCCCATCATAGAGTTTTGCATAAAACTGGGCAAAGCTGTCAGCTATATCTTGAGGGTTGGATGTGTATGTCCCATCCATTTTCTGTATAGTGGGTATTGCAAAAGATTTTGTCTGCTCCCTCAATTTATGGGCTAAATATCTATCAGGCTTATTGGAGTATAAAAAGTATTGAGCTTTAAGTCTGTGAGCTGCCCTAATGGAAGCCTTGTTCAACAAAGTAGCTAGTTCCAATCTCTTGCTTTGCAACTGGGAGAAAGTGTCTGGCGACAATGTCCGTTGGTGTCTTTTAGTCAGGGTGTCAATCTGGTTCTGCAAGGAGTCTGTCAAGGACCTAGTTTCCTTAGTCAAGGCAGATTTCGCCTTCATCAGTAAACCCCTAATATATGGCTTATGCGCCGCCCATGAATAGGATGGGTTCGTAGTTGTACCCAAGTTCAACTCCCAATACTCCTCGAGAGCCTTCAATACAGACTCTTTAGTGTTTGGATCCTTAAGTACATATGGATCATAGTTCCAAGTACGAGCAGTACTCGTTAGGAAAGTCGCTTGTATGTCAATCTGAATTATAGAGTGGTCTGACCACGCACATGCATGTATGCTAGAGGAAGATAAATCTGGGATTAGAACTTGGCTCAAATATATATATAGTCCAATTTCGAATATGTCTTATGTGCATGAGAGTAATAGGTGTAATCAGTTGTTTTACCGTAAAGCGTGTCCCACGAGTCTAGTATATTATGTGATGCCCAAATCTCTTTTATCTGCTTAACTGTGGAGTTATGTCTTATTTGCTTCTGCGTTTGGGACATCCCCGCCCTGCTTTGATGGATATACATTGAAATGTTAAAATCCCCCCCAAAATAATTTGTGATCGAGACCATTGGGTCAACAGATGGGAAATGGTTATAAAGAAGGTTAGCTGTTTGACATTAGGGGCATAGACATTACAGAGCGTGATTTGTTTGTCTTTCTGTCTCCCTCGGACTATTAAAAATCTCCCCTCCGGATCAATTACTGTCTCCTCAACCACCAAATTCAGGGACTGATGTATTAGAATTGAGACCCCTCTCTTTTTTTTTGTCTGTTGTGGCGTGAAAGTGTTGTGTGAACTGCCTTGTCCAGTACTTTGGGATAATATCTTTAGTAAAGTGCGTCTCCTGCAAAAAAATAATATTGGCCTTCATCCTTGAGTATTGAGTTAAAGCTGTCCTTCTCTTATGATCTGTATTAAGACCTCTAACGTTATGTGAGACTAATCTAATGTGTTCAGTCATTACTTACAAGACCCTGTAGGAAATCTCTCACTCTCGGAAGCTCCCTCAGTTCCATCTCTTTAGTATTTCTCTTAAAAGGGACAGTCTAGTCCAAAAACAACTTTCATGATTCAGATAGGGCATGTAATTTTAAACAACTTTCCAATTTACTTGTATCACCAAAAAAAAAAAAAAAAATGTTTAAAGGGGTTAATTTTACCACTAATTACAGTATACAATACCCTGAAATTGTAAATATAATCAAGAAACATTTTCATATCTTAGAAGCTGATGACAAAATAATAGATGTTGTTAGAACAGGTGTCAGATGTAGCTCTAAGAAATGTCCTACATTGGGGTCACTCTTGTCCCCCACGATGTTGAAGACAGAATCTGCCAGACCATCTTCATGGTTAACTAATAATGGTATGTACCCTTGTGGACATAACAAAGCCAAACCGTGTGAATATCTTACCAAAACTAAAACCTTTTCCTCTAATGTGTCAGGAGAAACTTTCAGGATCAAGTCATGCATGAATTGTATGTCTACAGAGGTTATATACCTATTGTATTGCATAGAGTGTGGGATGCAATACATAGGTCTCACCTCTAGAGATATAAAATCTAGGATCAGGGAACACCTGTCAACTATCTCAAGAGGGAAGTCTAGTACTCCATTGGTCTGTCACTTTAAGAACAGGCACAAGGGATCAATACATACCTTGCGATGGTTTGCCATAGAAAAAGTGAAACTTCCTAAAAGAGGAGGCAATATTGAGAAGCTGTTGGACAAAAGGGAGGCTTTTTGGATGTTCAGACTCAGGACAAGGCACCCAGGGGGTCTGAACTCCAAATATGACTTGATAAATTATTGGGAGTAATTTGAAATCCTTGTTTTTGCTCCCCTCCTTACTTAAAAGGAAGGAGATAAGTATTCCAATCCCCCTTGGCTTACATTATGTCCTACAAGACATGCGCCCCCGCCACCAATATTTGTCTGTAACTCTCTACTTAGGTAGTAGGATTAACCTTAGCAATCAAATCCATACTTTCTCCCATTATACCTGGGTTTGTGAGTTTAACAATAAGGAAACTTTTTCCATCTCCCTTTAATATTAGCTTCTTATAACTAATAGTAAGTGTAATAAGTGCCAGATAGTGTTCTACTCTTTGTCTATCTCTGCCAATCAAGTACATTATATATCACATATAGTATTGAACTACTTATACATATATACTGAGCAAATACTTGATTAGAGAATTAGGAGTAACAAGGGAACATGATATATAGAGCACCATTAAGTCACTAATTTTATTTGCAACATAGGTTGAATGAAATATGATATAAATTGTTCTTTCTGTATTCAACAATAACATATATCCACAGTGTCATTCTGCAGTTGGATTTGTCTTGTTCAACTTTCAGCACATATGTTCCTAAGGATTAGGATTATAGTTAACATACAATTTTGTAAGTACTACTTGTGCTGGACTTTGACAACCAAATTACATGCATGGCATAGGTTAATTAGTTAGAGGTGGAGTTTTGATAACCAATCAAATTTTAGGCAGTGCTTTTTAAACCAAGGTGTATAACAAAATGACAGGCTATGACTACGGCTACATGCTGAAACGCGTAAGCCAATTTTGCCACACTTATTCTAACTAATTACAGGGTACTGCTGTCCTGTATCGTTTTTAACTTTTTTTTGGAATAAAGATACTTGTTTTAACTTACTAGCGTTGGTGTTCTCCAGTTTTTTTGAAAATTATCTATTTGCCGCTGCAGCACGCTAACTGGTCTATTAAAGTCGCAATAGGATTGGCAGGCGAGCACACACCTACCCGTGACGTCATTGACATGCCGCAAATTGGATCGAAGAGGTGATCCTGGGGCTCAGGAGTGCAAGCAAGCGGAAGGGTTTAGTAGCGGAACCTGGTTTCCTGTTGGTCTCCGGAGACACCCGTACACGCTACCCAGAGAAGGATCTACACACGGAATTACAGTATGGGAACAGGTATGTAGCGAGGGCCCGCCGTGGCAATTTTTCTCTATTTGGTGCATAGTGACTGATAACTATTTATCCGGAACGGCTGTCAAGCCAGAATTTGGGATCTCTGTTATAGTCAGCACAAGAGTTTGTTACCGCTACATACCAACCCACAAAAGAACTTTGTTCAAACAGTGCTTCTGCTGTTGGATAACAGGACTGGTTGCCATACCGTAACATAAGTTGCTTTAAGACCGCCTATCCTAACTGTACATAAAGGCTAACAAGCTTTACAGACAAAGGCACTTCTTAGCGTATTGGACACATTTCACAGTAAATATCCTTGCTATATACATTTTGCTACTTGTATATATGTTTGTACAGATGTATTTAATATGTGTATATTATGTATTTAAAGACATATATATATATATATATATATATATATATATATATATACACACACATATAGACACATAAATACATAAAGACATTTATATATAAGTGCATTGGAACCCTTTGCAATCAAGAGGCTGAAAACATGAAAAGCATATTAATGCAATATTCAAATTTAATAAAGTAACTGTATATGTACTGTAAATGTTTCACATTCCAATGTTCTTCAAATAGGGGAATATGTTCTAAGTATTTTTAAATATATATATATATATACATATTATATACCGTTTTTCTCGCCATTAAATGGACTTTCAAAATTTACCATTATTTTCATCATATCTTATAATTTACTATAAAAAGATTTATAAAATATGAGAAAAAAATGGAAAAAACACACTTTTTCTAACTTTGACCCCCAAAATCTTTTATACATCTACAACCACCAAAAAAACCATATGCTAAATAGTTTCTAAATTTTGTCCTGAGTTTAGAAATACCCAATGTTTACATGTTCTTTGCTTTTTTTGCAAGTTATAGGGCTATTAAATACAAGTAGCACTTTGCTATTTCCAAACCACTTTTTTTCAAAATTAGCGCTAGTTACATTAGAACACTGATATCTTTCAGGAATCCCTGAATATCCATTGACATGTATATATTTTTTTTTAGAAGACAACCCAAAGTATTGATCTAGGCCCATTTTGTTATATTTCATGCCACCATTTAACCGACCAAATGCGATCAAATAAAAAAAATTGTTCACTTTTTCACAATTTTTTTCACAAACTTTAGGTTTCTCACTGAAATTATTTACAAAAAACTTATGCAATTATAGCATACATGGTTGTAAATGCTTCTCTGGGATCCCCTTTGTTCATAAATAGCAGACATATATGGCTTTGGTTTTGCTTTTTACTAATTAGAAGGCTGCTAAATGCGACTGCGCACCACACGTGTATTATGCCCAGCAGTGAAGGGGTTAATTAGGGAGCATGTAGGGAGCTTATAGGGTTAATTTTAGCTTCAGTGTAGTGTAGTAGACAACCCCAAGTATTGATCTAGGCCCATTTTGGTATATTTCATGCCACCATTTCACCGCCAAATGCGATCAAATTAAAAAAAACGCCAAATTTTTCACAATTTTATGTTTCTCACTGAAATTATTTACAAACAGCATGTGCAATTATGGCACAAATAGTTGTAAATGCTTCTCTGGGATCCCTTTTGTTCAGAAATAGCAGACATTTATGGCGTTGCTTTTTGGTAATTAGAAGGCCGCTAAGTGCTGCTGCGCATCACACGTGTATTATGGCTAGCAGTGAAGGGGTTAATTAGGTAGTTTGTAGGGAGCTTGCAGGGTTAATTTTAGCTTTAGTGTAGAGATCAGCCTCCCACCTGACACATCAGACCCCCTGATCCCTCCCAAACAGCTTCCTTCCCTCCCCCACCCCACAATTGTCCACGCCATCTTAAGTACTGGCAGAAAGTCTGCCAGTACTAAAATAATTTATTTTTTTAAAAAATAAAAAAAATCTTTAGCATATTTACATATGCTACTTTGTAGGATCCCCCCTTAGTCCCCAACCTCCCTGATCCCCCCCAAAACAGCTCTCTAACCCCCCCTCTGCCTTATTGGGGGCCATCTTGGGTACTGGCAGCTGTCTGCCAGTACCCAGTTTACAATATATTTTCTCTTTTTTATTTTATTTTTTATGTTTTTCTGTAGTGTAGCTTCCCCACGACCAACCCTTACCCCCACCCCCTCCCAGATCCCTTAGATTACTTTTTTGGGGCATTTATTCCCCCTCTTCCTCCCACTTACATAGTGTAGTGTAAGCGGTTCCCACCCGCTCCCTCCCCGTGCACGCGCCCGGCCGCCGCCCCCCGTGCACGCGCGCGTGTCTGTGCGCGCCCCTGACTTTCCCGCCCCCAATCCCGCCCCCCTCTGTGTCTCAGAAACCATCGATGGCCGCCCACCCGCCTCCCACTGCAGCTCCCACCCACCAACGATTGCGGCCATCGATGTCTGGTGTTATTGTAGGATGCCTCGATATTGAGGCATCCTGCAATAACCGGAAAGCAGCTGGAAGTGATGAGGATCGCTTCCAGCTGCTTTCCAAACCAAGGACGTACGCCATACATCCTCAGGCGTTAACTGTTTTTTTTCTGAGGACGTATGGCGTACGTCCTCGGTCATTAAGGGGTTAAACTACTGTTCCAATTCCAATTCTACTCAAGTCTTTCTTTCAATGTGTAAGCGGTTTAGGCAAGGCATTGGCAAATACTGTACTGTATAACAACATTTTTTCCCCTTTTCTGATGCTGAAATTTGTTGTTAAAAGGTACGGAAAGGTGGCTCTGTTTTATTAAAGGGACATGAAACCCAAATATTTTATTTCATGATTCAGATAGAACATACAATTTTAAACAACTTTACAATTTACGTCTATTATTTCATTTGCTTCCTTCTCTTGTTAGCCTTTGCTGAAAGGTTTATCTATGAAGGCTCAGGAGCAGCAAATAACCTAGGTTCTAGCTGCTGATTGGTGGCTGCATGTATACACCGATTGTCAATGGCTCATCCATGTGTTCAGTCAGCAGCCAGTAGTGCATTGCTACTCCTTCAACAAAGCATACAAAGAGAACGAAGAAAAATTGATAATAGGACTAAATTAAAAAGTTGCATAAAATGGCATGTTCTATCTGATTCATGAAAGAAAAGATTTGGGTTTCATATCCCTTTAATGTAAGAAAAAAGCTTACATTGTTCAACCCTATATAACTGCAAATTCTAACATTCAGGAGAAGGTATTGATTAGCATATTAGTAGGACATCTTACAACACACATACATCCTGACATAAGCCTAACTTCCAAAGATGTTGAAAGCTGTGTAAACCAATGGTTTGAAGAAGTATCTCCATTAAACTATACTGAGATGTTTTATGTTACTGCCAGTTTAAGCAGTTTACAATTTAGAAAATGTCTTTCATTTTAAGTCAGCTTTTATAAAAGGGATTTTGTGGGAGACTACACTAAGGCATAAAATAGCAGACTTTATACTGTATATGAATGTTCTGACACATGAGTTGGAAGATGAGTGATGGGAGTAATTGCAGAGGAAGATACCTTTACCATTTTAACCCCTTAATGACCGCAGCACTTTTCCATTTTCTGTCCGTTTGGGACCAAGGCTATTTTTACATTTTTGCGGTGTTTGTGTTTAGCTGTAATTTTCCTCTTACTCATTTACTGTACCCACACATATTATATACAGTTTTTCTCACCATTAAATGGACTTTCTAAAGATAACATTATTTTCATCATATCTTATAATTTACTATAAAAAAACATTATAAAATATGAGGAAAAAAATGGAAAAAACACACTTTTTCTAAATTTGACCCCCAAAATCTGTTACACATCTACAACCACCAAAAAACACCCATGCTAAATAGTTTCTAAATTTTGTCCTGAGTTTAGAAATACCCAATGTTTACATGTTCTTTGCTTTTTCTGCAAGTTATAGGGCAATAAATATAAGTAGCACTTTGCTATTTCAAAACCACTTTTTTTTCAAAATTAGCGCTAGTTACATTGGAACACTAATATCTTTCAGGAATCCCTGAATATCCATTGACATGTATATATTTTTTTTTAGAAGACATCCCAAAGTATTGATCTAGGCCCATTTTGGTATATTTCATGCCACCATTTCACCGCCAAATCCGATCAAATAAAAAAAATTGTTCACTTTTTCACAAATTTTTTCACAAACTTTAGGTTTCTCACTGGAATTATTTACAAACAACTTATGCAATTATAGCATAAATGGTTGTAAATGGTTCTCTGGGATCCCCTTTGTTCAGAAATAGCAGACATATATGGCTTTGGCTTTGCTTTTTGGTAATTAGAAGGCTGCTAAATGCCCCTTTGCACAATACGTGTATTATGCCCAGCAGTGAAGGGGTTAATTAGGGAGCATGTAGGGAGCTTCTATGGTTAATTTTAGCTTTAGTGTAGTGTAGTAGACAACCCCAAGTATTGATCTAGGCCCATTTTGGTATATTTCATGCCACCATTTCACCGCCAAATGCGATCAAATAAAAAAAAAAAAGTTAATTTTTTCACAATTTTAGGTTTCTCACTGAAATTATTTACAAACAGCTTGTGCAATTATGGCACAAATGGTTGTAAATGCTTCTCTGGGATGTCCTTTGTTCAGAAATAGCAGACATATATGACTTTGGCGTTGCTTTTTGGTAATTAGAAAGTCGCTAAATGCTGCTGCGCATCACACGTGTATTATGGCTAGCAGTGAAGGGGTTAATTAGGTAGTTTGTAGGGAGCTTGCAGGGTTAATTTTAGCTTTAGTGTAGATATCAGCCTCCCACCTGACGCATCCCACCCCCTGATCCCTCTCAAACAGCTCCCTTCCCTCCCCCACCCCACAATTGTCCCCGCCATCTTAAGTACTGGCAGAAAGTCTGCCAGTACTAAAATAAAAGTTTTTTTTTGTTTTTTTTAAAAGAAAAAAAAAAGCATATTTACATATGCTGTGTTTAGGATCCCCCCTTAGCCCCCAACCTCCCTGATCCCCCCAAAACAGCTCTCTAAGCCTCCCCCTCTGCCTTATTGGGGGCCATCTTGGGTACTGGCAGCTGTCTGCCAGTACCCAGTTTGCACACAAACAAATGTTTATTTATTTATTTTTTTTTATTTTTTTTCTGTAGTGTAGCTTCCCCCCCCCCCAGGGACCACCCCCCCCCCCCCCCCCCACCTAAATGACACCTAAGGTTTTTTTTTTACTTTCTAGGTCCCACTTTTATTTTGTTTTGGGACACATTTTTCTGTAGTGTAGCGGTTCCCACCCGCTCCCTCCCCGTGCGCGCGCGCGCCCCCGCCCCCTTGTGCACGTGAGCGCGCCCCAGGACTTCCCCGCCCATGATCCCGCCCCCCTCCACATGACCAGGGCCATCGATGGCCGCCACCCACCTCCCACACTGGCTCCCACCCACCAACGATACCGGCCATCCATGTCCGGTGCAGAGAGGGCCACAGAGTGGCTCTCTCTGCATTGGATGGCCGTAGAAGGTTATTGCAGGATGCCTCCATATCGAGGCATCACTGCAATAACCGGAAAGCAGCTGGAATTGAGCAGGATCGCTTCCAGCTGCTTTCCACACCGAGGACGTGCAGGGTACGTCCTCAGGCGTTAACTGCCTTTTTTCTGAGGACGTACCCTGCACGTCCTCGGTCATTAAGGGGTTAAAGGCTCTTCTTTTTGAGTAGAGGCCAAAAAGTGAAACCTGTAACCTAAGTTTTAAAAATGCTACAAAATTCCCTAAACAAGCTATTTGATTCGCAGCATTTATTAGTTACAGAATTTACATTTTTTTCTTCTTTATGGAGCGTGGGACAAATCACATTTTTTACTCAAAAGCAAGAAGTGTTTAAAACCCATTTAAATTAGATTTCTATAAGGGACATGAAACCAAAATATTTTATTTTATGATTCAGATAGAACATACAATTTAATAGGCATGTGCATTTGTTTAGTTATGAATGCAAATTTGTTAACGAAACATTAATATTAATTTCATTTTCACAAAATAAATGCATCTCAAAATGTAAAGAAAACTAATTTTGGGTATGCAGATGTTTACGGAAACCTCAATATCTCAGCTCAGGATGGTCCTAGCTCCTTAGAACAAAAACTGATCTATTGACTACATTGCAAGGTACATGTTGATTTATAAACATTTTGCACATTTTGTATCCTTAGACTTAGAACTTAAGTCCTAATGTAATGATAACAATCACTGAAAGTTCCACTTTTAATGTCAATTTATTTAAGGAAAGGGTTTGAGTCTCAGTCCTAATTTTATTTAGGGAGTACCTAGGTAAGTATAGTGTGCATGTAGAACATTTCAGGCTTTCTTTTTATGGGGGCGAGAAAGTGCACTATTTTAACATTTCCCCTCACTTTCAGGTTGGTTATCTCTGGTGGGGGACCAGATAGGAACATGAAATGTTTTTACAGATATTAGTCTTCTATGGTAGCATTCTGCTATAAAAATTTTGAGTTTGAGATTGCACTGGTTTCAGATCTAAGGCTAGTAGAAAAATGGGGAAAAGCCTCCTTTATTCATGTGTTTTGAGAAATGACAAGATAATAAGTAATATAAGCATGACATATTATAAAAATGAACAGTATTTTACTCTAATTATGATTATGATTGACATACAATAGCTTATGCTTTCTAGCGAGCTAATTTTTTTTACTACATTTAATATTGGCAACTGAGAAGCGGGATCTATCATGTAGGTGCAGACACAAACAAAACATTAAAGGGACATAATACTCATATGCTAAATAACTTGAAACTGATGCAGTATAACTGTAAAAAGCTGACAGGAAAATATCACCTGAGCATCTCTATGTAAAAAAGGAAGATATTTTACCTCACAATCTCCTCAGCTCAGCAGAGTAAGTTCTGTGTAAAAAGTTATACTTCACCTGCTCCCAGCTGCAGGTAAAAATAAAAAAAAATGAAGAAATGAACAGCAGCCAATAGTAAGCTTCCTTTACCTGATTGGTGAAATAATATGAGAGTTCACGAGGCTCATCCTTTCAGCTGTCCTAGGACAGACACACTAAAATGCTGCTTAGAATTCCTTTACAATGGGAGGTGGCTACTGAGGAACTTTTGAAGTAAAATAACTTTCTTTTTTACATAGAGATGTTCAGGTCGGCTTTTTACAGCTATGCTGCATCACTTTCAAGTGTTTAAACATTTGGGTATTATGAGCCTTTAAAAAAGACTTGTCTCTGCAAGTGTGGGCATTTGCACACCTGCAAGTGTATGGACACAGCGTGTCAGTGTGTTAGCTGCATTTTTTGAGTTAGATGCTAGGAGCTGAAATGTGTTAGTTTCAACTGATGCAGGAAAAGATTTTATCCAAATATGGAAATACAGTTTTCACTTAGGTGTTTTAAAAATGAACAGTGTCATAAACAGATCTATGGTGTTGTTTATCCTGTTATAAAAGTAGTAATTGACTACAGCTCAGAAGAAAATTAGTTACTATGTTTAAGGGTAGGATGTAATCTTATATCAGTTTGTAAGTACCATGAAAACAAATTTCTATTGAAATATCATCAGATATTTTGTAACAGTTGTTGTAATCCCTTGGAATATCACAACATGCCTATTGCAAAAGGACTATGAGAGATTTGATTAAAGCATGTATCAAAGCAAAATAACTATCCTCTAAAACTTGTCCATGGTAGGTCACTACGTCCTATCTGCTAAAATAAAGAAACATGTAAGGAGCAGAAAGAGAACTATGTATTACCTAAAGATTATCTTCAGAAGGTTTAATACCAGAAATAAAATTCAACATATATTTTGTTTTTCATGTCCCTTGAAGATAATACCTAAAGGAATACTGCTACACTATTATTTGTGGTAAAAAATTATAATTTATAAACAATTTTTTTTCTTTTTTTTTTCAACAGAACCATAAAATCTAATAAAAATAAGGTATAAAACAAAAAATAAATTAATTAAATAAAGCCCCATAGTGCCTCCTGTATTTCGTTGATGGTGCCGATTGGATTCTGTAGGCCCTCAGCGAGTCGGCCAAATAATTGTGGGATAATGGGGTCAGTTTGGGTCCTCTGATCAGTAGCTATAAAAACACAAAATAAAATATGTTTTACCAATTCATTATCAAGATACAAGTGTTAAAACATAATATGATATGTTCTTATATTCTCTTATAGCCACCTCATCCTCTGCCATCGCTGGCAAGATGGCAGGGGCAGGATCCTCAGGAATGGATTCTTGGTCAGCTGTCACAGATGAAGCACAAACACAAATCATCGTTAAGATGAAGAATATGTGACAAGGCCTATATTATACACATCATTGTTGTAGACTGTTATGACCACATGATCAAAAACTTGTACAAAAAGTTTTATTCAAAAAGACAATCCATTACAGCAACCTGCAGCATGAATTAACTTGTAAAAAAACTCCCTTTTTATTGTTAAAGACTGCAAACATTGTGTTGAAAATGACATTGAATGTTATCCCTGAGAAGGTTCAACGGGAGCGGGGGGATGTGCACTGGCTCTGCGACGTAGCCATGGACACCGGCCTAACATATCGGGGAATCCTCCCTCTTCCTCTTGATATATCTGTGAACATATAAAGATGTATGTCAACATTATATCCATGTGCTATGTTTTCTTCTGTGTAATGTATCTGCAGCTGTAATGCATCATGTATTATTCTGCTGAAAATTACAACCTGTTTAAAATAATATATATATATATATATATATATATATGCAGTTATGCATATAAATATATACAGTATACTGTATATATTTTTTTTCTTTGAGCTTTCAGCTTCAGACTAAATTGAGTCAAACATCATTTGTATTATTTAATTGATTAACAAATGATGAATAATTTACATTTCACATACTATTAAATAGTAAGATATTTATTTTTTATGTTAATGTATCAACCATTTTGACATGGAGTGAAATTGACAGCCATTATATGTGTACACATAATATTCTGACAATGATGTTTGTCTCATAAATGTTTTATAACAACAAATAGATCTATTGTTATATTATTATGATTATTATAATTGTATGATTATTATAATTGTATGTTATATGTTATACAAACTGTGGCCTAATGTTTCTCCCAAATAGCAAATTCACATAAATAATACACAATATAATTGCCACTTGCAAGTCCTGATGAGCGATCTAATTGCCCTGTAGTGCTCCTTCTTGCGACGTCTTAGGTCTGAAAAACTGCAGAGGCACTGTCGCCACGTCCTTTTTTTACCTGACACCCGGTACATCCTTCTTATCATCTCATAGACAATTTTGTCCCTATCGTCCTGAGCCACCCCACGCATGCCTCCAAATCTTCTTAGGAAGTACTTGTCCATCCCATAAACCAAACACACCAGTTCGCCTTCAGAGAACGGAGATGGATGCACCATGATCACAATTTCTGTTCTGAAGAAAATTAATATCCGTGACAGTACTGACATAAGTATAGAGCAAAAACTTGTGAATAGAAAACTTATTTTAATTCATGATTGGCTGATTTCATTAATCATGTGATCATGCCTATTTCTATGGCAACCATATTGTAAATAATTTTTTAACCATATATTATCTGCATCACCAATGACGCTCCATATGAAAATGATATCTTGTAATAATAGAATAATATCTGTGTCACCAATGATTTAAGTATAAAGCAATTTGATTGTTGATTCAGTAAAATACATATATGAAATTCAGATTGGCTGATTGAATTAATCACGTGATTGATCAATTACCAATAAAAAAGTGCTTGAAAATGCACTAGATTGTGGGTTGATTAGGAGATTTGATTCTGCGTTTAGTATTTTGAGGAGTTGCGTCACATTTGGTGTTTATTATATTAAAATAAATGTAAAGTTGGGGAATACTATGGTGCAGGGTCTGGACGAGATCGGACACGATACCGACCATTTGGCAGGTATTACACTTGTGTTACATGCGTTAATCATGTCTCAAATATGTGGGCATTTAAATAATGGTTAGGCCGTTTTTAATCCTACATAAATATATTAAGTAACGTTTATTTTTCTCTTTTAAACCTATATGTTTTACAGCATCTACTAGTGCTGCTACCACACAGGCATCCTGACCGAGTCCAGACACAGCCTGATATCATGTGCAGCACTCCTGAATCAGGTGTGGGACAAACAACAGGTATGCCTCTTAATTAAAAAATTTTTTTAATTAAAATGCTATTATCCTTATGATTTCAACTGGATTTTTAACATTCAAGTTTTAAATTAAAAAAAAAACTTTTTTATTTTAGTGGAAGTAGCTTGCGCTATGAGACCACTTCCAACCTCTTCCATATCCTCCTCAGGCAACAAAATCAAGAAAACACCTGAATATTCTAAATGTGCTCCTTTAAAGGGATAGTCAATGTCATAATATTTCAATTGTCTTACTCAAAAAAATCACTGTATGAAACAACACTGTTACATTACATTGATTTGACAATCTATGGTTAACTAGTAGCTTAACCTCTGCAAACATCCCCCTTATCGCAGATATATTTCTGTATTTAAATCATTGAAAATAATGTAATAATATAACATTGTTGGTTATGCAAATCTGTTTAATGGTTAGTCAATGCTTTTATATACCTTTCTAAAACATACCAAATCAGGTATATATCAGGTGTGACATATAGTTAATCTTGTGTTGTAGCATGTAAAGAGTTTATCAGTCATTAGAAGTAATATAAGTTTAGAAAAGAAAAGGATGTGGTTTAGTCATTCTAAACATCCAGAGCAGGAAAAAATTAATGAAAACCATTAAAGGGACATGAAACACAAAGGATTTCTTTTAACATTTGGATAGCACATACAATTTAAACAAATTTATAATTGACTTCTATTATCAAAAATTGCTTAATTATCTTGTTATCCTTTGCTGAAGGAGAAGCATTGCAATACTGGCAGCTAGTTGTAAACATATACAGCTAGATTACGAGCTGTGCGTTAGTCTTAAAAAGCAGTGTTGGCCGGTCCCAACGCTGCTTTTTAACGCCCGCTGGTATTACGAGTCTTGAAGGTACAGGTGTACCGCTCACTTTTTTGCCCAGACTTGGAAATACCACAAATCCACTTACGTAAATTGCGTATCCTATTTTTTCAATGGGACTTGCATAGCGCCGGTATTATGAGTCTGCCAAAAAGTGAGCAGTAGACCCTCACCTGACAAGACTGGTACCGCATTTTAAAGTCAGTAGTTAAGAGTTTTACACTACAAAGCCGTAGCATAAAACTCTTAACTAAAGTGCTAAAAAGTACACTAACACCCATAAACTACCTGTTAAACCCCTAAACCGAGGCCCCCCACACATCGCAAACACAAAAATAAAATTTTTAACCCCTAATCTGCCGAACCGGACATCGCTGCCACTATAATACATATATTAACCCCTAAACTGCCACACTCCCGCATCGCAAACATTAGTTAAATATTATTAACCCTAATCTGCGCCGTCCCTAACATCAACGTCACCTACCTACATTTATTAACCTCTAATCTGCCCACCCCAACGTCGCTGCCACTATATTAAAGTTATTAACCCCTAAACCTAAGTCTAACCCTATCCCTAACACCCCCTAACTTAAATATAATTTAAATAAATATAAATAAAATGACTATAATTAACTAAATTATTCCTATTTAAAACTAAATACTTACCTATAAAATAAACCCTAACGGCTAGATTTAGAGTTTTGTCGGCAATGACCCGCGTAGCTAAAGCTGTCTTTTTTCTGGCCGCACCTTTAAAATAACTCTGGTATTGAGAGTCCACAGAATGGCTACGTTAGGCTCCAAAAAAGGAGCGTAGAGCATATTTAACGCAACTTCAACTCTCGATACCAGAGTTGCTTACGGAACGCGGCCAGCCTCAAAAACGTGCTCGTGCACGATTCTCCCATAGGAAACAATGGGGCTGTTTGAGCTGAAAAAAAACCTAACACCTGCAAAAAAGCTGCGTTCAGCTCCTAACTCAGCCCCATTGTTGTCTATGGGGAAACACTTCCTACGTCTACACCTAACACCCTAACATGTACCCTGAGTCTAAACACCCCTAACCTTACACTTATTAACCCCTATTCTGCCGCCCCCCGCCATCGCTGACCCCTGCATATTATTTTTAACCCCTAATGTGCCGCTCCGTAAACCGCCGCTACTTACATTATCCCTATGTACCCCTAATCTGCTGCCCCTAACACCGCCGACCCCTATATTATATTTATTAACCCCTAATCTGCCCCCCACAACGTCGCCTCCACCTGCCTACACTTATTAACCCCTAATCTGCCGACCGGACCCGCACCGCTATTATAATAAAGTTATTAACCCCTAATCCGCCTCACTAACCTATAATAAATAGTATTAACCCCTAATCTGCCCCTCCCTAACATCGCCGACACCTAACTTCAAACATTAACCCCCTAATCTGCCGACTGGAGCTCACCGCTATTCTAATAAATGTATTAACCCCTAAAGCTAAGTATAACCCTAACACTAACACCCCCCCTAACTTAAATATAATTTTAATCTAACGAAATTAATTAACTCTTATTAAATAAATTATTCCTATTTAAAGCTAAATACTTACCTGTAAAATAAATCCTAATATAGCTACAATATAAATTATAATTATATTATAGCTATTTTAGGATTAATATTTATTTTACAGGTAACTTTGTATTTATTTTAACCAGGTACAATAGCTATTAAATAGTTAAGAACTATTTAATAGCTAAAATAGTTAAAATAATTACAAAATTACCTGTAAAATAAATCCTAACCTAAGTTACAATTAAACCTAACACTACACTATCAATAAATAAATTAAATAAAATACCTACAATTACCTACAATTAAACCTAACACTACACTATCAATAAATTAATTAAATACAATACCTACAATAACTACAATGAAATAAACTAACTAAAGTACAAAAAATAAAAAAGAACTAAGTTACAAAAAAATAAAAAAATATTTACAAACATAAGAAAAATATTACAACAATTTTAAACTAATTACACCTACTCTAAGCCCAATAATAAAATAACAAAGACCCCCAAAATAAAAAAATGCCCTACCCTATTCTAAATTACTAAAGTTCAAAGCTCTTTTACCTTACCAGCCCTGAACAGGGCCCTTTGCGGGGCATGCCCCAAGAAATTCAGCTCTTTTTTCCTGTAAAAAAAACATACAATACCCCCCCCCAACATTACAACCCCACCACCCACATACCCCTAATCTAACCCAAACCCCCTTAAATAAACCTAACACTAAGCCCCTGAAGATCTTCCTACCTTATCTTCACCATACCAGGTATCACCGATCCGTCCTGGCTCCGATATCTTCATCTAAGCCCAAGCGGGGGCTAGACATCCATCATTCGACGGCTGAAGAAGTCCAGAAGAGGCTCCAAAGTCTTCATCCTATCTGGGAAGAAGAGTAGATCCGGACCCGCAACCATCTTCTTCCAAGCGGCATCTTCTATCTTCATCCGATGAGGACCGGCTCCATCTTGAAGACCTCCACCGCGGACCCATCTTCTTCTTCCGACGACTTCCCGACGAATGACGGTTCCTTTAAGGGACGTCATCCAAGATGGCGTCCCTCGAATTCCGATTGGCTGATAGGATTCTATCAGCCAATCGGAATTAAGGTAGGAAAATTCTGATTGGCTGATGGAATCAGCCAATCAGAATCAAGTTCAATCCGATTGGCTGATCCGATCAGCCAATCAGATTGAGCTCGCATTCTATTGGCTGATCAGAACAGCCAATAGAATGCAAGCTCAATCTGATTGGCTGATTGAATCAGCCAATCGGATTGAACTTGATTCTGATTGGCTGATTCCATCAGCCAATCAGAATTTTCCTACCTTAACCCCTTAATGACAACTGACGTACCAGGTACGTCATGGATTAACTAACAGTTAATGACAATGGACGTACCTGGTACGTCAGTTGTCTAAGAGAGTGCTGGAAGCGATCGCAATCGCTTCCAGCAGCTCTTAGGGTATTGCAGTGATGCCTCCATATGGAGGCATCCTGCAATACCATTTAGAAGACTCCGATGCAGAGAGAGCCACTCTGTGGCCCTCTCTGCACCGGTAGCGATGGTGCCGGTTCGTTGGTGGGTGGGAGCGTAACAGGGAGGCGGTGTGGGCGGCCCATCGCTACCCGGCATCCGGTTCCTAGAAGTGCAATGTGCACGCCAGGTGCGTTAGCTGGCACTGACACTGACACCAATGAGGAGGGAAGAGGGGGGGGGGGAATATTTTTTTCAAAAATAATATAAAAGGATCTGGGAGGGGGATAGGGGTATTGTGGGGGGCTGCTACACTACAGAAAAAATAAAAAAAAGCAAAAGAACAAAAAACACTTGTTTTGGGGGCAAATTGGGTACTGGTAGACAGCTGCCAGTACCCAAGATGGCCGCAATTAGATAGGGGAGAGGGTTAGAGAGCTGGGGGGGGGGGTCATGGAGGTTGGGGCTAAGGCAGGAGTCCATCACAGCTAAAATATTTTATTTTTTTTATAAAAAAAACAAAAAACTCCTTTTATTTAGTACTGGCAGACTTTCTGCCAGTACTTAAGATGGCGGGGGACATTTGTGGGGTGGGGGAGGGAAGAGAGCTGTTTGGGAGGGATCAGGGGGGTGTGATGTGTTAGGTGGGAGGCTGATCTCTACCCTAAAGCTAAAATTAACCCTGCAAGCTCCCTACAACCTACCTAATTAACCCCTTCACTGCTGGGCATAATTTACGTGTGGTGCGCAAGCAGCATTTAGCGGCCTTCTAATTACCAAAAATCAGTGCCAAAGCCATATAAGTCTGCTATTTCTGAACAAAGGGGATCCCAAAGAAGCTTTTACAACAATTTGTGCCATAATAGCACAAGCTGTTTGTAAATAATTTCAGTGAGAAACCTAAAATTGTGAAAAATGTAAAGTTTTTTTTTTATTTGCTCGCATTTGGCGGTGAAATGGTGGCATAAAATATACCAAAATGTGCCTAGATCAATACTTTGGGTTGTCTTCTAACAAAAAATATATACATGTCAAGGGATATTCAGGTATTCCTGACAGATATCAGGGTTCCAATGTAACTAGCGCTAATTTTGAAAAAAAAGTGGTTTGGAAATAGCGAAGTGCTACTTGTATTTATGGCCCTATAACTTGCAAAAAAAGCTAAGAACATGTAAACATTGGGTATTTCTAAACTCAGGACAAAATTTAGAAACTATTTAGCATGGGTGTTTTTTGGTGATTGTAGATGTGTAACAGATTTTGGGGTCAAAGTTAGAAAAAGTGTGTGTTTTTTTCCATTTTTTCCTCATATTTTATTATTTTTTTTGTAGTAAATTATAAGACATGATGAAAATAATGGTATCTTTAGAAAATACATTTAATGGCGAGAAAAATGGTATATAATATGTGTGGGTACAGTAAATGAGTAAGAGGAAAATTACAGCTAAACACAAACACAGCAGAAATGTAAAAATAGCCATTGTCATTAAGGGTAAGAAAATTGAAAAATGGTCCGGTCATTAAGGGGTTAATTCCGATTGGCTGATAGAATCCTATCAGCCAATCGGAATTAGAGGGACGCCATCTTGGATAACGTCCCTTAAAGGAACCGTCATTCGTCGGGAAGTCGTCGTCGGAAGAAGATGGGTCAGCGGTGGAGGTCTTCAAGATGGAGCCGGTCCTCATCGGATGAAGATAGAAGATGCCGCTTGGAAGAAGATGGTTGCTGGTCCGGATCTACTCTTCTTCCGGATAGGATGAAGACTTTGGAGCCTCTTCTGGACTTCTTCAGTCGTCGGATGATGGATGTCTAGCCCCGCTTGGGCTTAGATGAAGATATCGGAGCCAGGACGGATCGGTGATACCTGGTATGGTGAAGATAAGGTAGGAAGATCTTCAGGGGCTTAGTGTTAGGTTTATTTAAGGGGGGGTTGGGTTAGATTAGGGGTATGTGGGTGGTGGGTTGTAATGTTGGGGGGTATTGTATGTGTTTTTTTTACAGGAAAAAGAGCTGAATTTCTTGGGGCATGCCCCGCAAAGGGCCCTGTTTCAGGGCTGGTAAGGTAAAAGAGCTTTGAACTTTAGTAATTTAGAATAGGGTAGGGCATTTTTTTATTTTGGGGGTCTTTGTTATTTTATTAGGGGGCTTAGAGTAGGTGTAATTAGTTTAAAATTGTTTGTAATATTTTTCTTATGTTTGTAAATATTTTTTTATTTTTTGTAACTTAGTTCTTTTTTATTTTTTGTACTTTAGTTAGTTTATTTAATTGTAGTTATTTGTAGGTATTGTATTTAATTAATTTATTGATAGTGTAATGTTAGGTTTAATTGTAGGTAATTGTAGGTATTTTATTTAATTTATTTATTGATAGTGTAGTGTTAGGTTTAATTGTAACTTAGGTTAGGATTTATTTTACAGGTAATTTTGTAATTATTTTAACTATTTTAGCTATTAAATAGTTCTTAACTATTTAATAGCTATTGTACCTGGTTAAAATAAATACAAAGCTACCTGTAAAATAAATATTAATCCTAAAATAGCTATAATATAATTATAATTTATATTGTAGCTATATTAGGATTTATTTTACAGGTAAGTATTTAGCTTTAAATAGGAATAATTTATTTAATAAGAGTTAATTAATTTCGTTAGATTTAAATTATATTTAAGTTAGGGGGTGTTAGTGTTAGGGTTAGACTTAGCTTTAGGGGTTAATACATTTATTAGAATAGCGGCGAGATTCGGTCGGCAGATTAGGGGTTAATGTTTGAAGTTAAGTGTCGGCGATGTTAGGGAGGGCAGATTAGGGGTTAATAAATATAATATAGGGGTCGGCGGTGTTAGGGGCAGCAGATTAGGGGTACATAGCTATAATGTAGCTGGCGGCGGCGTCGCGGATGGCAGATTAGGGGTTAATAAGTGTAGGTAGCTGGCTGCGACGTTGTGGGGGGCAGGTTAGGGGTTAATAAATATAATATAGGGGTCGGCGGTGTTAGGGGCAGCAGATTAGGGGTACATAGCTATAATGTAGCTGGCGGCGGCGTGCGGATGGCAGATTAGGGGTTAATAAGTGTAGGTAGCTGGCTGCGACGTTGTGGGGGGCAGGTTAGGGGTTAATAAATATAATATAGGGGTCGGCGGTGTTAGGGGCAGCAGATTAGGGGTACATAAGTATAATGTAGGTGGCGGTCGGCAGATTAGGGGTTAAAAAATTTAATCAAGTGTCGGCGATGTGGGGGGGCCTCGGTTTAGGGGTACATAGGTAGTTTATGGGTGTTAGTGTACTTTAGAGCACCGTAGTTAAGAGCTTGATAAACCGGCGTTAGCCCAGAAAGCTCTTAACTACTGACTTTTTTCTGCGGCTGGAGTTTTGTCGTTAGAATTCTAACGCTCACTTCAGACACGACTCTAAATACCGGAGTTAGAAAGATCCCATTGAAAAGATAGAATACGCAATTTACGTAAGGGGATCTGCGGTATGGAAAAGTCGCGGCTGAAAAGTGAGCGTTAGACCCTTTTTTGACTGACTCCAAATACCGGCGGTAGCCTAAAACCAGCGTTAGGAGCCTCTAACGCTGGTTTTCACGGCTACCGCCAAACTCTAAATCTAGGCCTAAGCTAGCTACAATATAACTAATAGTTACATTGTAGCAAGTTTAGGGTTTAATTTTATTTTACAGGCAAGTTTGTATTTATTTTAACTAGGTTCAATAGTTATTAAATAGTTATTAACTATTTAATAACTACCTAGTTAAAATAAATACAAACGTACCTGTAAAATAAAACCTAACCTAAGTTACAATTACACCTAACACTACACTACAATTAAATTATTTCCCTAAATTAAATACAATTCAATTAAATTATCTAAACTACAAAAAAACAAACACTAAATTACTGAAAATAATAAACAAATTACAAGATTTTTAAACTAATTACACCTAATCTAATCCCCCTAATAAAATAAAAAAGCCCCCCAAAATAAAAAAGCCCTACCCTACACTAAATTACAAATAGCCCTTAAAATGGCCTTTGCAGGGCATTGCCCCAAAGTAAGCAGCTCTTTAACCTGTAAAAAAAATTACAATACCCCCCCACATTACAACCCACCACCCACACTCTAAAACCCACCCAATACCCCCTTTAAAAAACACTAACCCCTTGAAGATCACCTTACCGGGAGAAGTCTTCATTAAACCGGGCCGAAGTCCTCAACGAAGCTGGGAGAAGTCTTCATCCAAGCCCGGCGAAGAGGTCCTCCAGACGGGCAGAAGTCTTCATCCAGACGGCATCTTCTATCTTCATCCATCCTGCGTGGAGCGGGTCCCATCTTCAAGACATCTGACGCAGAGCATCCTCTTCTGATGACGGCTAACACAGAATGAAGGTACCTTTAAATGACGTCATCCAAGATGGCGTCCCTTTAATTCCGATTGGCTGATAGAATTCTACCAGCAAATCGGAATTAAGGTAGAAAAAATCCTAATGGCTGATGCAATCAGCCAATAGGATTGAGCTTGCATTCTATTGGCTGATTGCATCAGCCAATAGAATTTTTCTACCTTAATTCCGATTGGCTGATATAATTCTATCAGCCAATCAGAATTGAAGGGACGCCATCTTGGATGACGTCATTTAAAGGAACCTTCATTCAGTCTTAGCTGTCGTCAGAAGAGGTTGCTCCGCCTCGGATGGCTTGAAGATGGACCCGCTCCGCTCCGGATGGATGAAGATAAAAAGATGCCGTCTGGATGAAGACTACTTGCCCGTCTGGAGGACCACTTCGCCCGGCTTGGATGAAGACTTTTCCCGGCTTCGTTGAGGACTTCGGCCTGGTTGGATGAAGACTTCTCCCGGTAAGGTGATCTTCAAGGGGTTAGTGTTAGGTTTTTTTTAAGGGGGTATTGGGTGGATTTTAGAGTAGGGTTGGTTGTGTGGGTGGTGGGTTTTAATGTTGGGGGATTTGTATATTTTTTTTTTACATGTAAAAGAGCTGATTACCTTGGGGCATTGCCCCACAAAAGGCCCTTTTAAGGGCTATTTGTAATTTAGTTTAGGGTAGGGCTTTTTTTTATTTTGGGGGGCTTTTTTATTTTGTTAGGGGGATTAGATTAGGTGTAATTAGTTTAACAATCTTGTAATTTGTTTATTATTTTCTGTAATTTATTGTTTGGTTTTTTTTGTACTTTAGATTTAATTTAGTTGTATTTAATTTAGGTAAATAATTTAATTGTAGTGTAGTGTTAGGTGTAATTGTAATTTAGGTTAGGTTTTATTTTACAGGTACTTTTGTATTTATTTTAGCTAGGTGGTTATTAAATAGTTAATAGCTATTTAATAACTTTTGTACCTAGTTAAAATAAATACAAACTTGCCTGTAAAATAAAAATAAACCCTAGCTAGTTACAATGTAACTATTAGTTATATTGTAGCTAGCTTAGGGTTTATTTTATAGGTAAGTATTTAGTTTTAGGGTTATACTTAGGTTTAGGGGTTAATAACTTATATAGTGGCGGCGACGTTGGGGGCATCAGATTAGGGGTTAATAAATGTAGGTAGGTGGTGTCGATGTTAGGGCCGGGAAGATTAGGGGTTAATAATATTTAACTAATGTTTGCGAGGCGGGAGGCGTGCGGCGGTTTAGTGTGTTAATATGTTTACTATAGTGGCGGCGACGTTGTGGGCAGCAGATTAGGGGTTAATAAATTCAGGTAGGTGGCAGCGACATTGGGGGCGGCAGATTAGGGGTTAATAAATATAATGTAGGTGTCTGCGATGTTGGGGGCAGCAGATTAGGGGTTCATAAGTATAATGTAGGTGGCGGCGGTGTCCTGGAGCAGCAGATTAGGGGTTAATAATATAATGTAGGTTGCGGTGATGTCGGGGGCGGCAGGTTAGGGGTTAATAAGTGTAAGATTAGGGATGTTTAGACTCGGGGTTCATGTTAGGGTGTTAGGTGTAGACATAAAATGTATTTCCCCATAGGAATCAATGGGGTTGCGTTAAGGAGCTTTACGCTGCTTTTTGGCAGGTGTTAGACTTTTTTGAACCGGCTCTCCCCGTTCATTCCTATGGGGAAATCGTGCACGAGCACGTTACACCAACTCACCGCTAACGTAAGCAGCACTGGTATTGGAGTGCGGTAAGGAGCAACATTTTGCTCAACGCTCATTTCTTGTCTGGTTTGTAAAAACTCGTAATACCAGCGCTGTCTGTAAGTGAGCAGTGAGCATAAACTGCTCGTTAGCACCGCACGGGTTGAAGCGTAGGTGAGAGGGCAGATGTAGACAATAGGAACTTCAAAACCAATCTGTTCCTATTGATTCAGGGGACCCTGAATGAGTTAAGGTCGGCAAGGGAGAGATCACCTCTGCAATACCTACTCGCCTCTAAGAGGTCTAAAGAATAGACCTTTCTGTTAAAAAAAATATATGTATGTGTTCTAATATCTATATATATATATATATATATTTGTCCTATGTATGAAACAAATGCTTATTTATTTTTTCTTGTTTAAAGATTATCATGAAATAAAATAAATTCTTTATTTTTTTTATTTTGCTACTTTGATTTAATTTACATAATTTACAAACATGTTTTAAAAGCTTGTTATTCAAATTCAATGCATGGGCCAGATATACTTTAATCTGTTGATGAAAGGGTTCATCTACACCAGAGGTTTTATTGTTGAAAAGAATAGATAATGCCTTTTTTACCCATTCACCAGTTTTGCATAACCAACACACTTCTATAAAAGGGACATGAATCCCAAATATTTTCTTTCGATTATTCAGAAATAGGGACATCCTAAAACATTTAATGTGGAAAATGGCTTAAAGGGACAGTCTACACCAGAATTTATTATTATTTTAAAAGATAGATAATCTCTTTATTACCCATTTCCCAGTTTTGCATAACCAACACAGTTGTAATACTATACTTTTAACCTCTGTAAATTATCTTGTATCTAAGCCTCTGCAAACTGCCCCTTTTTTCAGTTCTTTTTGACAGACTTTAGTCTAGCCAATCAGTGCCTGCTCCCAGATAACTTCTCGTGCATGAGCACAGTGTTATCTATATGAAATACATGAACTAACACCCTCTAGTGGTGAAACCAACTGCTAAATGCAATCTGAAAGAGGTGGGCTTCAATGTCTAAGAAATTAGCATATGAACCTCCTAGGTTAAGCTTTCAACTAAGAATACCAAGAGAACAAAGCAAAAACTGGTGATAAAAGTAATATTGGAAAATTGTTTAAAATTACATGCTCCTAGCTGAATCATGAAAGTTTATTTTGGCCTAAGACCTGTCCCCTTTAATGTAGCTTAATGAGTAAAAAAGTGGCCACATGTTAATCAATTGCTGCATAATTTTGCACCAAACCAAGATTTCCACTATCCAAGCCTATCCTAGAAGTTTCATGGATTTTGGTGTCCCACAAGGCAAATGAGTGACCACTAAGCTTGTTTTTTGGGAGGTTAATGTGCCTTAAACATATAAAATTGAACTTAGATATTAACCAATTTCCCCCAAACTTCACACAACACATTAATCTATCTATTCAAACATATTCTGAAAATTTCAGGACATTTGATAAAAGATACTAAAAGTTATTCGCATTTAACTATTTTTTTTTACAATCCTAAAACATTTAATGGTGAGCAGCTTAATGTAAAAAGAGCTTAATGTATCCAAAATTCACCTAAACATAAATCAATTGCCTTGAAAACTTGGAACAAACTCAGTTTGTCACTTTCCAAAACTATCAAGTATAACTCAGTTATCACAATGATCTAGGGCACCCCCTATATATACATATATTTTTTAAAGGATAGGTACGCTGCCCCCGGAATAGACGCAAGTGTACATGCTGAATGTTTGATAAATTAGGTAAGAGTGTAAAAAGAGTCTAATGTGAAGGCGGATCATCAGTAATACGCTCAATAGAGTAGAATGTGAAGGAGGATGATTGTATTAGGCTTGAATAACGCAAGCAATGATTGCATCGGAATGATCTTGCGGGAGCGTATATTATGTCAAGATTTCAACATTGACGCTGTGCTAACTACGGCGGATCAACTTGGTGTCTAATTTGAACCGGAATTCCAGCACATTCACAGTTGAAGCTTTGATAAATCGGCCCCCTCTGTCTAAATCACGAAAGAAAGTGTGTTTCATATCCCTTTAAAATCACTACTTGGATTAATTTTTATCTAAATGTTTGATAATAACTTTATATTATTTTTAAAGGGAACTCTGGACTATTGTGTGCCTTTTTAAAAGTGTGCATCATGTAAACATAGTTATTAAACAGTCATTTAGCTGAAACACGTTGGCAGAGCTTTGCAAATAAAGAGCATGCCAGAGTTTTGCTCCACTTTTGCAACGTCGTTCCTGCACATTTCTGTCCTGCTAATTTTGTCCTGTTAACTGTAACCAGCCATGAAGTGGAAGACCATAGAACTTACAGACTGGCGCGAGTATAAAATTTGCTATCATGTGTTTGCAACATTAGCACAAGAACTTTGTTTTTGGAGCTTCAAGAGCAATTATAAAATGTAAAGAGGGGGTGGGACTCCATATAAATGGGATGTCCAACAAAGTTCATATAGGAGTTTTGGCTCAGATGTCCACAAACTTTTTCCCATATAGATCTAGATTACAAGATCACTCTTGAGCGCGTCACCATGTTTGCTCTGGTAATTGCAAGTAGAAAGTAAAAATGTAGAACGCTCTAACATCTTGAGTTCAGATAACGTGACTAACACCCCTTTCCCCATAGACTTCTTGGGCGCGATCCGATATAGATCGCAGTTTGCGGCGCAAGCGAGGGAACCGGCGTCGCCGCAGTTTCAGCTCGCAACTCGAGCTATCCCATATAGGTCGCCGTCAGATGCTAACGTGCCGTAAGTCTGACAAACCAGCGATGTCCAGAAATCTGCGCAAGTACAAATTTCTGGCGTCGCCAGTGACTTGCGCCACGTTAGAATCTGCCGGCGCCTATAAAACCTGACTAAAGTCTAAAACACCCGCACTGTCTAACACGCCTCCCTAACATAGCCCGCACTGTCTAACACGCCTCCCTAACATAGCCCGCACTGTCTAACCCTCTATCCGCTATCCCCCCTCACTAGCCTAACAATAAAAAAGCTATTAACCCCTAAACCGCCGCTTCCGTACCCCGCCGCAACCTAATAAAGGTATTAACCCCTAAACCGTCGCTCCCGTACCCCGCCGCCAGCTATATTATATCTATAACACCCTAAAGTGAGCCCCTAACACCGCCGCCATCTATATTAAAATTATTAACCCCTAATGTAAGCCCCTTACACCGCCGCCATCTCTATTAAAATGATTAACCCCTAATTTAATCTACCTACCCCGCCGCCAGCTATATTATCTATATTAACCCTAAGTATATTATAGTTAATATAGGTATTACATTATATATATTAACTATATTAACCCTAATTATATTAGGGTTAATATAGTTAATATAGTTACTATAGTATTTATATTAACTATATTAACTCTATCTAACCCTAACTAAATTTATATTAAATTAATCTAATTCATTTATAAACTAAAATATTCCTATTTAAATCTAAATACTTACCTATAAAATAAACCCTAAGATAGCTACAATATAATTAATAATTACATTGTAGCTATGTTAGGGTTAATATTTATTTTACAGGTAAATTGTTAATTATTTTAACTAGGTATAATAGATATTAAATAGTTATTAACTATTTAATATCTACCTAGTTAAAATAATTACCCAATTACCTGTAAAATAAATCCTAACCTAAGTTACAAATACACCTACACTATCAATAAATTAAATAAACTACTAACATCTATCTAAAAATACAATTAAATTAACTAAACTAAATTACAAAAAACAAACAAACACTAAATTACAAAAAATAAAAAAAAGATTACAAGATTTTTAAGCTAATTACACCTATTCTAAGCCCCCTAATAAAATAATAAACCCCCAAAATAAAAAAAATTCCCTGCCCTATTCTAAATTAAACAAATTTCAAAGCTCTTTACCTTACCAGCCCTTAAAAAGGCCTTTTGTGGGGCATGCCCCAAAGAAATTCAGCTCTTTTGCATACAACAAATACAATCCCCCCCCCCCCATTACAACCCACCACCCCACATACCCCTATTCTAAAACCACCCAACCCCCCTTAAAAAAGCCTAACACCTACCCCCCTGAAGATCTCCCTACCTTGTCTTCACCCACCCACGTGGCCGAACTCCTGATCCGATTTAGTGTTTGTTTAGTGTAATTTAGTGTTTGTTTTTTTTTTGTAATTTAGTATAGTTAATTTAATTGTATTTTTAAGATAGATGTTTGTAGTTTATTAAATTTATTGATAGTGTAGGTGTATTTATAACTAGGTTAGGATTTATTTTACAGGTAATTGGGTAATTATTTTAACTAGGTAGATATAAATAGTTAATAACTATTTAATATCTATAAACCTAGTTAAATAATTAACAACTTACCTATAAAATAAACCCTAAGATAGCTACAATATAATTAATAATTACATTGTAGCTATGTTAGGGTTTATTTTATAGGTAAGTATTTAGATTTAAATAGGAATATTTTAGTTTATAAATTAATTAGATTAATTTAATATAAATTTAGTTAGGGTTAGATAGAGTTAATATAGTTAATATAAATACTATAGTAACTATATTAACTATATTAACCCTAATATAATTAGGGTTTAATATAGTTAATATATATAATGTAATACCTATATTAACTATAATATACTTAGGGTTTAATATAGATAATATAGCTGGCGGCGGGGTAGGTAGATTAAATTAGGGGTTAATCATTTTAATAGAGATGGCGGCGGTGTAAGGGGCTTACATTAGGGGTTAATAATATTAACTATAGCTGGCGGCGGTATAGGGGGATTAGATTAGGGTTAATAATTTTTATATAGGTGGCGGCGGTTGTAAGGGGTCAGATTAGGGGATAGATAAGGTAGATGGCGGCGGTTTTAGGGGCTCACAGTAGGGGGTTAGTTTACTGTAGATGGCGGCGGGGTCCGGGAGCGGCGGTTTAGGGGTTAATAACTTTATTAGGGATTTCGGGGGGGGGGGGGGGGATCGCGGGTTGACAGGTAGATAGACATTGCGCATGCGTTAGGTGTTAGGTTTATTTTAGAAGATCGCGGTTGACAGGGAGATAGACATTGCGCATGAGTTAGCGTGTTAGGTTTATTTTCTAGTTTCGTTTAGGGAGTTACGGGGCTCCAATAGTCCAGCGTAAGGCTTCTTACGGCTGCTCCTTTTGTGGCGAGGGTGAAAATGGAGTAAGTTTTCTCATTTTCGCCCCGTAAGTCCTTACGCTGCATATTGGATACCAAACTGCCGTGGTTTGGTATACCTGCCTATGGCCCAAAAAAACTGACGGGCGACGGCAGCAAATATACGCGCGTAACTTCTAGGTTACGCCGATATTATAGGATACCAAATCAGCGTAAATATTGGCGTCGCCGGCTTTATTGCGGGCGACGCTTTATATGCGATCGACCCCCCTAAAGAGCAAGCTTAAAAAGCCCTTCTCTTTTTCTCGCCTTGAGCAAAACCAAAGGTGCGCTATGCGAACTGCGCTAAAGCGGCAGGGTGCGTTAGGAATAATTCAAATACTTATGTTCTTTATTTTTAATTGTTAAATTTTCATTTCTATATAAATCTGTATATATTTTTGTAAACTATAAAAATATAGCTATATATCTATATTAATATATAGATATATAGATATATATTGTATATTAGAAAAGCAATATTTAAAAATATGGAGATAAGTATTTCAAGTATTTCTATTAAAAAAATCATCAAAAGTGTGTAGAATGTATATATATATATATATATATATATATATATATATATGTGTGTGTGTGTGTGTGTCTATGTGTATAAATGTACACATAGATATTTACACATATAAACAATAAATACAATAAACAAAAATGTATATATACTCACATACAAATATATATATATATATATATATATATATATATATATATATATACAGGTGGCCCTTGGTTTACAACGGTTCAATATGCACTGTTTCAGAAAAACACCTTTTTTTCAGTCATGTGACTGCTATAGAAAAGCATTGAGACGACAGTGCTTTGATTAAAATAACCCAGTAGGTGGAGCTGTCCGCTTGTGTTGCAGCCAAAGATATGCAAGCCAAGCAAGCTGAAATTAATCAGTTTAACTAGATCTGAGCTATCGGCAGCTTAGCAAAGGAACAAGATCTTCATGTCTATTAATCAGTGCCAGAATTGGAATGCATAGAAAGAACTGTTTGCAGAAAAATGCAAGTAAAGTCTGTGTTGTGTGATTATCTTTATTAGGTTTATAATGCTGTTTAGCAAATGTTTTTGTTCATTTAACTTAGTTTAATTATATATTCTGTGTTGTGTGATCTATTTTATTAGGTCTATAATGCTGTTTAGCATTTAAAGTCTTCATTTCAAAGCTTTAAAAATAATGTATTAGGTGTTACTTATGCCAATTTTGAGAGGGGCCTGGAACCTAACTCCCTCACTTCCCATTGACTTACATTATAAACTGTGTTTCAATTTACAATGGTTTCGATTTACAACCATTCCTTCTGGAACATAACCCCGGTGCAAACTGAGGGCTACATATATATATATATATATATATATATATATATATATATATGTATGTATATATATATATATATATATATATATGTATATATATATACAGTATATATACAGTATATATATATATATATATATATATATACTTCAAAGAAAGAAGAGGCACTCACTGGACTTAATAGTTTCACAAAATATTGAATTTTATTTCCTTTAGGTGACCTCTGAACATATTCAGCATATACAACTAACGATACAGTCTTGACAAAGGTCCCTGTGAGGACCGAAACAATGACTAAACCTTTTTTAATTAATTATTAATAAAAATTAAGTTCAATATTTTCTGAAACTATTAGACCTGTGAGTGCCTCTTCTTTCTTTGAAGTTTCTACCTATACACCATAGAGAGCACCCAGGCAATTTACGATTACAGTGAGTGCTTGGAACACAGAACTACACAGTATATATATATATATATATATATATATATGCTGAACATGTTGCCACTTTAGAAAGGGACACATATGAAAAATGAATGTCAGGGTTCTCATAAGGGAACCTTATTCAAAACCATTTCTTTAAACAGCCTTGACATATGTATTTTTCATATATGTCCCCTTTTAAAGCGGCAATATGGTCAGCCTATATATATGTATATATATATATATATATATATATATATATATACACTGTATATATATATATATATATATATATATATATATACACCTTCCCAAATACCTTGTCATACATCATATCCCTTTTTATCCATTTAAAAAAAAATCAGTATTAAACTGATATTTCTCCAACATTGGTGTGTCCGGTCCACTGCGTCATCCATTACTTGTGGGAATATTCTCTTCCCCAACCCAGGAAATGGCAAAGAGCACAGCAAAAGCTGTCCATATAGCCCCTCTCAGGCTCCGCCTCCCAGTCATTCTCTTTGCCGCATCTGAACAAGTAGCATCTCCACGGAGATGGAGAAGAGTAGTGGTGTTTAGTTGCTAGTTTTTTATTTCTTTATCAAGGAGTTTGTTATTTTAAATAGTACTGGTATGTACTATTTACTCTGAAACAGAAAAGAGATGAAGAGTTCTGTTTAAAGAGGAGTATGATTTTAGCAGCAGTAACTAAAATCCAATTGCTGTTTCCCACGGCAGGACTGTTGAGATGAGAGAACTTCAGTTGGGGGGAACAGTTTGCAGACTTTTCTGCTCAAGGTATGACTACGCATTTTTCTAACAAGACTGTGTAATGCTGGAAGGCTGTACTTCTTCCCTCATGGGGATCGGTAAGCCATTTTCTCTAGACTCAGAAAGAATAAAGGGCCCTTATTATGGGCTATTAACTGGTGGACACTCTTAAGGGCTAAATCGATTGTTTATTTAAGTTGTTTTTTAAAGTTTGAAGTAGTTTTCACACTTTATTGTTTGAGGAACGTTTTTATCGCCAGGCACTAGTTAAGACACCTTCCCAGTCAGGAAGGGCCTTTCACTGTAGTAGGCAGAGCCTCATTTTCGCGCCATTATTGCGCAGTTTCTTTTGAGTGCAGTGCATGCAGCTGCATGTGTGAGGGTCTGGTATCCACTGAAAACGTTCCTAGAAGGCTTGAATTGGTATCGTATACCCCCCTGGGATAGGTGAAGTCGCAACAGAGGCTGTGGCTGGGACTGTAGTGGGGTTAAAATTGCAAACGGCTCCGGTTTCCACATTTTAAGGGTTAACAGCTTGAAAATTGGGGTGCAATACTTTGAATGCATTAAGACACTGTGGTGAAAATTTGGATAATTCCTTCATAGTTTTTCACATATTCAGTAATAAAGTGTGCCCTGTTTAACATTTAAAGAGACAGTAACGGTTTTGTTTTAAAACGGTTTTTATGCTTTATTAACCAGTTTAAGCCTGTTTAACATGTCTGTACCTTCAGATAGATCATGTTCTGTATGTATGGAAGCCAATGTGGTTCCCCCTTCAAATATATGTGATAATTGTGCCATGGCGTCCAAACACAGTAAGGACAGTACTGTCACAAATAGTAAGGTTGCCCAGGATGATTCCTCAGATGAAGGAAGTAGGGATAGTTCTACATCCTCTCCTTCTGTGTCTATACCAGTTATGCCCGCGCAGGCGACCCCTAGTACTTCTAGCGTGCCAATGCTTATTACTATGCAACAATTGACGGCAGTAATGGATAACTCCATAGCTAATATTTTATCCAAAATGCCAGCATTTCAGAGAAAGCGCGATTGCTCAGTTTTAAACACTGTAGAGCAGGAGGGCGCTGATGATCATTTTTCTGTCATACCCTCACACCAGTCTGAAGTAGCAGTGAGGGAGTGTTTGTCAGATGGAGAAATTTCTGATACAGGAAGAATTTCTCAGCAGGCAGAACCTGATGTTGTGACATTTAAATTTAAATTAGAGCATCTCCGCGCATTACTTAAGGAGGTGCTATCTACTCTGGATGATTGTGACAATCTGGTCATCCCAGAAAAATTGTGCAAGATGGACAAGTTTCCGATACCTAAAAGGGTGGCGGACATAGTGAAAAAGGAGTGGGAGAAGCCAGGCATACCTTTTGTCCCTCCTCCTATATTTAAGAAATTGTTCCCTATGGTCGACCCCAGGAAGGACACATGGCAAACAGTCCCTAAGGTCGAGGGGGCGGTTTCTACACTAGCCAAACGCACGACCATTCCCATTGAGGACAATTGTGCTTTCAAAGATCCTATGGATAAAAAATTGGAGGGTTTGCTTAAAAAGATTTTTGTACAGCAAGGTTACCTCCTTCAACCTATTTCGTGCATTATTCCTGTCACTACAGCGGCGTTGTTCTGGTTCGAGGAACTAGAAAAGTCGCTCAGTAGGGAGACTCCGTATGAGGAGGTCATGGACAGAATTCACGCACTTAAGTTAGCTAATTCCTTTATTTTAGACGCCGCTTTGCAGTTAGCGAGATTAGCGGTGAAAAATTCAGGGTTTGCAATTGTGGCGCGCAGAGCGCTCTGGCTAAAGTCATGGTCGGCGGATGTATCTTCCAAGAAAAAATTGCTTAATATCCCTTTCAAAGGTAAGACCCTTTTTGGGCCAGAATTGAAAGAAATTATTTCAGACATCACTGGGGGAAAGGGCCATGCCCTCCCACAAGATAGGCCTTTCAAGGCTAAGAATAAGTCCAATTTTAGTTCCTTTCGCAATTTCAGGAACGGACCGGCTTCCAACTCTGCAGCCTCTAGACAAGAGGGTAACGCTTCCAGACTAAACCAGCTTGGAAAACAATGCAAGGCTGGAACAAGGGTAAACAGGCCAAGAAGCCTGCTGCTGCTACCAAAACAGCATGAAGGGGTAGCCCCCGATCCGGGACCGGATCTAGTAGGGGGCAGACTCTCTCTCTTTGCTCAGGCTTGGGCAAGAGATGTTCAGGATCCCTGGGCACTAGAAATAGTCTCTCAGGGTTATCTTCTAGAATTCAAGGAACTACCCCCAAGGGGAAGGTTCCACATGTCTCACTTATCTTCAAACCAAATAAAGAGACAGGCATTCTTACATTGTGTAGAAGACCTGTTAAAGATGGGAGTGATACACCCAGTTCCAACTGTGGAACAAGGTCAGGGGTTTTACTCAAATCTGTTTGTAGTTCCCAAAAAAGAGGGAACTTTCAGACCAATTCTGGATTTAAAAATTCTAAACAAATTACTCAGAGTTCCATCGTTCAAAATGGAAACCATTCGAACAATTTTACCTATAATCTAGGAGGGTCAATATATGACTACCGTGGATTTAAAGGATGCGTATCTAAATATTCCTATCCACAAAGATCATCATCAGTTCCTAAGGTTCGCCTTTCTGGACAAACATTATCAGTTCGTGGCTCTCCCATTCGGACTAGCCACTGCTCCCAGAATTTTCACAAAGGTGCTCGGGTCCCTTCTAGCGGTTCTAAGACCAAGGGGCATTGCAGTGGCACCTTATCTGGACGACATTCTAATTCAAGCGTCGTCTCTTTCCAAGGCAAAGGCTCATACAGACATTGTTCTAGCCTTTCTCAGATCTCACGGGTGGAAGGTGTACGTCGAAAAGAGTTCCCTGTCTCCGTCGACAAGAGTTCCCTTTTTGGGAACAATAATAGATTCTTTAGAAATGAAGATCTTCTTGACAGAGGTCAGAAAGTCAAAGCTTCTAAACCCTTGTCAAGTTCTTCTCTCTATTCTGCAGCCTTCCATAGCTCAGTGCATGGAAGTAGTAGGGTTGATGGTTGCAGCAATGGACATAGTTCCTTTTGCTCGAATTCATCTAAGACCATTACAACTGTGCACGCTCAAGCAGTGGAATGGGGACTATACAGACTTGTCTCCAAAGATTCAAGTAGACCAGATGACCAGAGACTCACTCCGTTGGTGGTTGTTCCAGGATCACCTGTCTCAGGGAATGAGTTTCCGCAGACCAAAGTGGGTCATTGTCACGACCGACGCCAGTCTATTAGGCTGGGGCGCGGTCTGGGATTCCCTGAAAGCTCAGGGTTTATGGTCTCGGGAAGAGTCTCTTCTTCCGATCAACATCCTGGAACTGAGAGCAATATTCAATGCTCTCCGGGCTTGGCCTCAACTAGCGAAGGCCGGATTCATAAGATTCCAGTCAGACAACATGACGACTGTAGCTTACATCAACCATCAGGGGGGAACAAGGAGTTCCTTGGCGATGAGAGAGGTATCCAAAATCATCAAATGGGCGGAGGATCACTCCTGCCACCTATCTGCAATCCACATCCCAGGAGTAGACAACTGGGAGGCGGATTATCTGAGTCGTCAGACTTTCCATCCGGGGGAGTGGGAACTCCACCCGGAGGTGTTTGCCCAGTTGACTCAATTATGGGGCATTCCAGACATGGATCTGATGGCGTCCCGTCAGAACTTCCAAGTCCCTTGCTACGGGTCCAGATCCAGGGATCCCAAGGCGACTCTCGTGGATGCATTAGTGGCGCCTTGGTCGTTCAACCTAGCTTATGCGTTTCCACTGTTCCCTCTCCTTCCCAGGATTGTAGCCAGGATCAAACAGGAGAAGGCCTCGGTGATTCTGATAGCTCCTGCGTGGCCGCGCAGGACTTGGTATGCAGACCTGGTGAATATGTCATCGGCTCCACCATGGAAGCTACCTTTGAGACAGGATCTTCTAGTACAAGGTCCATTCGAACATCCAAATCTAGTTTCTCTGCAGCTGACTGCTTGGAAATTGAACGTTTGATTTTATCCAAGCGTGGGCTTTCAGATTCAGTGATAGATACTCTGGTCCAAGCCAGAAAACCTGTGACTAGAAAGATTTACCATAAAATATGGAAAAGATATATCTGTTGGTGTGAATCCAAGGGATTCTCCTGGAGTAAGATTAAAATTCCTAAGATCCTCTCCTTTCTCCAAGAAGGTTTGGATAAGGGATTGTCAGCGAGTTCTTTAAAAGGACAGATTTCTGCTTTATCTGTCTTGTTACACAAACGACTGGCAGCTGTGCCAGATGTACAAGCTTTTGTATAGGCTTTGGTCAGAATTAAGCCTGTTTACAGGCCCTTGACTAATCCTTGGAGTCTAAATTTAGTTCTTTCAGTTCTTCAAGGGGTTCCGTTTGAACCCTTACATTCCATAGACATCAAGTTCCTATCTTGGAAAGTTCTGTTTTTGGTTGCTATTTCTTCTGCTAGAAGAGTTTCTGAATTATCTGCTTTGCAGTGTGATCCACCCTATCTGGTGTTCCATTCAGATAAGGTCGTTTTGCGTACCAAGCCTGGTTTTCTTCCAAAAGTTGTTTCCAACAAGAATATTAACCAGGAAATAGTTGTTCCTTCTTTGTGTCCGAATCCAGTTTCAAAGAAGGAACGTTTGTTACACAATTTAGATGTAGTCCGTGCTTTAAAGTTCTATTTAGAAGCAACAAAGGATTTCAGACAAACTTCTTCTTTGTTTGTCGTTTATTCTGGTAAGAGGAGAGGACAAAAAGCTACTGCTACCTCTCTTTCTTTCTGGCTGAAAAGCATCATCCGATTGGCTTATGAGACTGCCGGACGGCAGCCTCCTGAACGAATCACAGCTCACTCCACTAGGGCCTTCAAGAATGAGGCTTCTGTTGACCAGATATGTAAGGCAGCGACTTGGTCTTCTCTGCACACTTTTGCCAAATTCTACAAATTTGATACTTATGCTTCTTCGGAGGCTATTTTTGGGAGAAAGGTTTTGCAAGCCGTGGTGCCTTCTGTTTAGGTAACCTGATTTGCTCCCTCCCTTCATCCGTGTCTTAAAGCTTTGGTATTGGTTCCCACAAGTAATGGATGACGCCGTGGACCGGACACACCAATGTTGGAGAAAACAGAATTTATGCTTACCTGATAAATTACTTTCTCCAACGGCCCGCCCTGGTTTTTTAATCAGGTTTGAAAATTTTCTTTCTCTATACACTACAGTCACCACGGCACCCTATAGTTTCTCCTTTTTTTCTCCTAACCGTCGGTCGAATGACTGGGGGGCGGAGCCTGAGGAGGGGCTATATGGACAGCTTTTGCCGTGCTCTTTGCCATTTCCTGTTGGGGAAGAGAATATTCCCACAAGTAATGGATGACGCCGTGGACCGGACACACCGTTGGAGAAAGTAATTTATCAGGTAAGCATAAATTCTGTTTTTTATTAAATATATTTATAAATGAGTATAATACTTTATTTTAATATATTTTACATGTATTTAGCTAAACTTTTATTTTAGCCATATCACTTTACTTTAGGTCCTACACTGCGCTGATTCTTCTAGAAAAAAATGGCTTTTCGGATTTTAGATTTTGGCTGATCCTTTTAGAGACAAGCACATGGTAATATGAAGGCAAGCTATACGTTTTAGCGTTTCAAAAAAACTAAAAAAAATCTTGTATTTTAAATAATTACTATAATTCAAAACAAACATATAAGGGAAAGCACATATAACTGTTATAGTCATAAAAATAAATTATTTCTAAAATTTAACACAATATCAATATCTCAGTGTTTCTTAAAGGTGTGAACACTCTTTTTAGCCAAAATCTAACATATTTATAGTTATCTATTGAAGATGCTGCTAAAATATCTTTTTCTTTATCTTTAATTAAAGAATGGTGATTTTAGAGCAGATATTTACAATTTTTAAAGAAATGTCAAAATCTCCAGGGAATTAAAGTGACCTTTATTTGCAAATATATGAAAGATCCAACAACAGATCAGCAATGTTTCGGGTTCAACACTAACCCTCATGAATGATTAAGGGTTAGAGTTAAACCCGACACGTGGCTTCTGGCGGACTGTAATCATCCCGTTGCGATCGGGATTATTGACACCCCCCAATTGGCCGTGAATGTGCAATGTTAAATGCTGACAGCGTCAGCTGTCGGCATTTAGTGATGCCGGGCGGACATGATTTGCTACAGTGAATCATGTACACCTGGCATTTAATAAATTGACCCCTTGGACATTTCTTTGGTTACAGTGGGGTTGGTAAGCCTTCTCCTTGCGAAGAGTGGAGTGCTGTATCCTATCTTCATTTTGATTTACAATTTTTAAAGTAGAAAGTAAGATAAATGGGGTCTAGTCTGCCAATTTGCCTTTTTCTCCGAAAAGCGTATATGCCCTTATTATAGTCCTAAATCAGCATTAGTAGGAAATACAGAGCCTGTGCTTCTGTTTTCTTTTTAATTTTGCTTTTTTAATAATGTTGTTCAGAGAAAAAAATAAAAGTTTATAATGATTAGTGTTCTTTTATAGAGGGATAAAAACATATTAGTATTCTTTTTTCATATGTACTTACTAGTTCCATAAAACTTTAGTCCAGTTTCTATATAGTAATTTTTCCATGCATGACATTTTTTATAATCTACCCAAATTAATTGTATTACCTCTTGTTTTTTGCTTTCCGTTCCTTTAAAAAAAAAAAAGTAATACAATACTATGTAATCTCTTTATATATTTGAAGGTCTCACTAACATAGGCAGCCATTTCTCTCAAGCTTTTCATATTACTGAAGTTTTCAAAGATTTTTGCTATCTACATTGTTTTAGTATCTCTCAATTGAACCAATTTTAATTTATTTATTGATGAACTGTTGCTCAAGAAGAGATTTCAAATGTGATGTTAGTACTTCTTATTGTCTTTTAGTATTAACCTTTTCCATAAATATAAGTATCAATAACCCACAAGTAATTAGCTTGCTGAGTGTTGTCATACAAAATATTCATTTATATTTTACTTTGTATTTCATAGTTAAATATCACAATGAATTTATCCAGCCATATTGTAATTAACAAATATAATTCATAACATTTTCCCTAAAACAGAGAGTCGTTTACAGAGTATATACCTGGCGTTAGGTTCAAGACCTTCCATCATTTATTTACTAACCAGGTTAATTTGGCATCTGAGACATGGGTGCAAAAAAGTAAATTGCCCCAACTACAAATACGTGATTAGCAACATGTGCAGCAAAAAAGAGTTGCATTATGTACAAATGAGCTGCATATTATTTTCAATATAATGATTAATTGGAATCAATACAGTGAATTAAGTAGGCCATTTGTCCCACCCGCTGGACACCCATGGTGGTATGTCCTTAAAGGGCCACTGTAAGTAAATATTTTCTATGCCTGTTACTAACTAACTACCCCAAATACGCTTTTTATCCATAGCATTTCATTAACATATCTCTACCGTATATCAGAAATCTTGTCTGCAAATTTAATTGTTTTCCAAACCCACTCTGTGGGTATCCTTTGCTCTGTACCAATCAGTTTACAATACCTAGGTTTCAAAATGGCGCTTTAAACACAAAGTTATTGGTTTAAGTATTTTGAACATGCAGTGCTGAAAATAGTGGGCAGGATAACGTGACATCATCGGCGAATAAAATATATAACTTTTAGAAAGTTATGAAACTTCGTTTTGGAGAAAATATAGGTCAATAGGTTTTAATTAATGTTTATTAACTTTAATATGTTAGTTGTTTAGATTAAAAATTATAACAGAAAGTAATCCTTTAAATTCTCCTCACAGGAATGGAAAAGATCTGTAGCTTTAAACAAATAATGTTTAAAAACATAAAAAATAGCCCAAAAACTATTTTAGAGATGAACTATCCTTTAGCCATTTCGCAATCTGTTTAGCATCTTACTGAGATTTGTATAAGCTTCAAAAAACATGTATAGACTTAAAACAGTTACATGAAATAATAAAAACAGTTAACAAAACAATGGCCTTTGGGGTGCCCCATCAGATATGTTGCCTTCCTCTCAGTATATTTCATTAGCTGTCAAATGCGGGACCTAAATTACTGTCAAACGATTACATTGTCAAACCAGTCACCTACACCAGTCATAATCATCTCTGCAAAGGAAAACTATGCTGTCTGCTTATGTGTGTCCTTTGTCTTTAAATATGCAACAGACTTTTCTTTTTGTTTGTTTTTTATTGCTAAATTAGTGCCCTGTAGCTACTAAAACTCATCTGCTGTTACTTCTGTAAAAAAAAAAAAAAAATTACTATTATTATTTGATGCGAAGTTAATTAATGACATATAGCGGTTAAAGTGCTTTGATTAATACTACACTGACTTACTTTTAAGTTTGACAACACTAATTTAATGCTATATTCTTTGAATATTAATTTATAGATCCTTTTAAAATATAAGGAGGCACAAATATAAAAATGTTGAGTAAAAGCAATTACCCCTAAAGGGACAGTCAAGTCAAAATTAAACTTTCATGATTCATGAAAGCCAGTGAATCTCTTATCTCAGTGCATTTTGACAGTTTCAAGTTAGACAATGTCAGTTCATGTGTGCCATATAGATAACCTTGTGTTCACTCCTGTGGAGTTATTTATAAATCAGCACTGATTGCCTAAAATGCAAGTCTGTCAAAAGAACTGAAATAAGGGGGCAGTCTGCAGAGCCTTAGATACAAGATAATCACAGAGGTTAAAAGCATATTAATATAACCGTGTTGGTTATGCAAAACTGGGGAGTGGATAATAAAGGGATTATCTATCTTTTTAAACAATACAAAATTTCAATTAGACTGTCCCTTTAAAAGGAAAGGAAAGTCAAAATTAAACTTAAAGGGATATGAAACCCAAAAAAATGTATTTTGTGATTCAGACAGAGCATAACATTTAATTTTTTTTTCCAATTTACTGCTTCATTCCCATGATATTCTGTATGGAAGAGATACCTAGGTAGGCACCTGGAACACTACATGGCAGGAAACCGTGCTGCCATCTAGTGCTCTTGCAAATGGATAACATTCTTGCAAAACTGCTGCAATATAATGCTCCAGAAATGGGCCGGCTCCTAAGCATAGTCTCTGCTTTACAATAAAAGATAAAAAAGAGAACAAGAGAACAAAGAAAATTTGATAATAGAAGTAAATTACGAAGTTGTTTAAAATTGCATGCTCTATCTGAATCATAAAAGAAATGATTTGGGTTTCATATCCCTTTAAATTGATTTAAACAACTTTCCAATTTACTTCTATTATCAATTTTGAGTAGTTCTTTTTGTATCCTTTCTTAAAGAGTAATTCTAGGTGAGTTCAAGGGTTCCCTTACCCTTTATTAAGCAGAGGCCCATCGTGTCAGGCTCACCTGAAACATAAGTTAAGAATCAGCGGTCATAAGACTACTGCTCCTTAACCTGTCCGCCACCATTTAAGTGGCAGATTGAAATCATCCCAATTGGCCGCCAGTGAGCAGGGGGCAGTATTGCATAAGCATTTCACCATTGCTGGCCGCATTTAGCGACATTGAGCGGACGAATCATGTCCGCTCAACAGTTAATAAATCTACCCCCATAAGTGTGTACATGTCGTTAGCCATCTGTCAGCTTTGTTTGTAATATTGTTTATAGCAGGTGCACACTGATGCTAGACTTCTATAGACACGTGCACACTCCTGAGTTCCTATCAGCCGACCTAGATTTACTCTTCAGTAAATGATACCAAGAGAATAAAAGCAAATTTGATAATGGAAGTAAATAAAAAAGTTGTTGGGGGAAACAAACGCTAGGATTTACCATCACTAAAAATAAAGTTCAACATCAAGTCATAGGTTATTAAAAAATGGGTGCTAACTTTATCCTGATCTGCAGCTGCACGTCGCTAAACTCAGCACAGTGCTCTCCTTCAATGAGGTAACGTTTGCACCTCTAAACCAATAGCTGTGTGTGTCAGCTGACAGTGTTCTGTATGCTAATGGTTTAGAGGTGCATATGTCACCTCATTGGTAGAAAAGCGCTGTCAGGGTGAGTTTATCATCCTTTTTTTAATAACTGATGACTTAAAGTGATACTAAATCCAATTATTTACTTTCATGATTTGGATAGAGCATGCAATTTTAAGTAACTTTTTTTTTTTTTAAAACCAACTTTATTGATACAGAAAAAAAGCTCTTTTACCTTACCAGCCCTGAACAGGGCCCTTTGCGGGGCATGCCCCAAGAAATTCAGCTCTTTTGCCTGTAAAAAAAAACATACAATACCCCCCCAACATTACAACCCACCACCCACATACCCCTAATCTAACCCAAACCCCCCTTAAATAAACCTAACACTAGAACATCCTACCTTGTCTTCACCATACCAGGTTCACCGATCGGTCCAGAAGAGCTCCTCCGATGTCCTGATCCAAGCCCAAGCGGGGGGCTGAAGAGGTCCATGATCCGGCTGAAGTCTTCATCCAAGCGGGCCAGAAGAGGTCTTCCATCCGATTGAAGTCTTCATCCAAGCGGCATCCATCCGGAGCGAAGCGGCAGCATCCTGAAGACCTCCACCGCGGAACATCCATCCTGGCCGACGACTGAACGACGAATGACGGTTCCTTTAAATGACGTCACCCAAGATGGCGTCCCTCAAATTCCGATTGGCTGATAGGATTCTATCAGCCAATCGGAATTAAGGTAGGAATATTCTGATTGGCTGATGGAATCAGCCAATCAGAATCAAGTTCAATCCGATTGGCTGATCCAATCAGCCAATCAGATTGAGCTCGCATTCTATTGGCTGTTCCGATCAGCCAATAGAATGCGAGCTCTATCTGATTGGCTGATTGGATCAGCCAATCGGATTGAACTTGATTCTGATTGGCTGATTCCATCAGCCAATCAGAATATTCCTACCTTAATTCCGATTGGCTGATAGAATCCTATCAGCCAATCGGAATTTGAGGGACGCCATCTTGGGTGACGTCATTTAAAGGAACCGTCATTCGTCGTTCAGTCGTCGGCCAGGATGGATGTTCCGCGGTGGAGGTCTTCAGGATGCTGCCGCTTCGCTCCGGATGGATGCCGCTTGGATGAAGACTTCAATCGGATGGAAGACCTCTTCTGGCCCGCTTGGATGAAGACTTCAGCCGGATCATGGACCTCTTCAGCCCCCCGCTTGGGCTTGGATCAGGACATCGGAGGAGCTCTTCTGGACCGATCGGTGAACCTGGTATGGTGAAGACAAGGTAGGATGATCTTCAGGGGCTTAGTGTTAGGTTTATTTAAGGGGGGTTTGGGTTAGATTAGGGGTATGTGGGTGGTGGGTTGTAATGTTGGGGGGGGGTATTGTATGTTTTTCTTTACAGGCAAAAGAGCTGAATTTCTTGGGGCATGCCCCGCAAAGGGCCCTGTTCAGGGCTGGTAAGGTAAAAGAGCTTTTAAATGTATTAATTTAGAATAGGGTAGGGCATTTTTTTATTTTGGGGGTCTTTGTTATTTTATTAGGGGGCTTAGAGTAGGTGTAATTAGTTTAAAATTGTTGTAATATTTTTCTTATGTTTGTAAATATTTTTTTATTTTTTGTAACTTAGTTCTTTTTTATTTTTTGTACTTTAGTTAGTTTATGTAATTGTAGTTATTTGTAGAAATTGTATTTAATTTATTTATTGATAGTGTAGTGTTAGGTTTTATTGTAGGTAATTGTAGGTATTTTATTTAATTAATTTATTGATAGGGTAGTGTTAGGTTTAATTATAACTTAGGTTAGGACTTATTTTACAGGTAATTTTGTTATTATTTTAACTAGGTAACTATTAAATAGTTCTTAACTATTTAATAGCTATTGTACCTGGTTAAAATAAATACAAAGTTACCTGTAAAATAAATATAAATCCTAAAATAGCTACAATATAATTATAATTTATAGTGTAGCTATATTAGGATTAATTTTACAGGTAAGTATTTAGCTTTAAATAGGAATAATTTATTTAATAAGAGATAATTAATTTCATTAGATTTAAATTATATTTAATTTAGGGGGGTGTTAGTATTAGGGTTAGACTTAGCTTTAGGGGTTAATACATTTATTAGAATAGCGGTGAGCTCCGGTCGGCAGATTAGGGGTTAATAATTGAAGTTAGGTGTCGGCGATGTTAGGGAGGGCAGATTAGGGGTTAATACTATTTATGATAGGGTTAGTGAGGCGGATTAGGGGTTAATAACTTTATTATAGTAGCGCTCAGGTCCGCTCGGCAGATTAGGGGTTAATAAGTGTAGGCAGGTGTCGGCGACGTTGAGGGGGGAAGATTAGGGGTTAATAAATATAATATAGGGGTCGGCGGTGTTAGGGGCAGCAGATTAGGGGTACATAAGGATAACGTAGGTGGCGGCGCTTTGCGGTCGGCAGATTAGGGGTTAATTATTGTAAGTAGCTGGCGGCGACGTTGTGGGGGGCAGGTTAGGGGTTAATAAATATAATATAGGGGTCGGCGGTGTTAGGGGCAGCAGATTAGGGGTACATAGGGATAATGTAAGTTGCAGCGGTTTACGGAGCGGAAGATTAGGGGTTAATAATATAATGCAGGGGTCAGCGATAGCGGGGGCGGCAGATTAGGGGTTAATAAGTGTAAGGTTAGGGGTGTTTAGACTCGGGGTACATGTTAGAGTGTTAGGAGCAGACGTAGGAAGTGTTTCCCCATAGGAAACAATGGGGCTGCGTTAGGAGCTGAACGCTGCTTTTTTGCAGGTGTTAGGTTTTTTTTCAGCTCAAACAGCCCCATTGTTTCCTATGGGAGAATCGTGCACGAGCACGTTTTTGAGGCTGGCCGTGTCCGTAAGCAACTCTGGTATCGAGAGTTGCATTTGCGGTAAAAATGCTCTACGCTCCTTTTTTGGAGCCTAACGCAGCATTTTTTTGAACTCTCGATACCAGAGTTAATTTTATGGTGCGGCCAGAAAAAAGCCTGCGTAGCGTTAACAGCCCATCTACCGCCAAACTCCAAATCTAGGCCTATGTTTGCTCTCCAATATTAGGCCGTTCACTATAAAGGAAAAAGCCTGAGCACAGGTAATAGATATCATATTATGGAGAAACTTATTCAGCTAAAAATTTATTTTATTCCAATATTGCCTAATTTTAGGACAGGTCCACATATAATGTACAATATTCGCCTTCTCCTCTCTACATTTAACACATTTACTTTGTTGTTGTTTGTTTTTAGTCCATTTATATATCCTATCTGGAGTAAGGTAATAGTTATTTACTATTTTAAATTGAGATTCCCTCCAGCTAATTGACTTTGTTGATAACTCTGAGCGTTTGATACTTTTCATGATATCCTATTCTGAAATTATGATAAAGAATTTTGTTAGCTTATCTAAGTTTTCTTACATTTATTTGTCCTAACCTTATAAGCAGAGATTTATACCAGAAAGAAATTGATCTAACACCTGCACTTTATAGCTTGATGCTATTAGAAATTTCCTGTGCTCCCCATTCAAATCCATACAAATGGAGTATCTGCATAAAATAATTCCTAACCTGTAAGTATGCAAAACAAATCCTTGGAGGGAGTAGATATTTAGCTGATAACATTTCATAAGACTGGATTGTTTTACTATTTTCCTGTTTATGTTAGGAAATATATAAGATTCCCTTTGACCGCCATTCTTTGAATACTGTATTATACAGGCCTGGAACAAAATCTTGATTTCCTAGAATAGGTAAGAATTGCGATGCCCTAAAGTTATGCCCAATTATCACGCAAAATTTCTGCCAAGCTAATATGATGTTTAAAAATGTAAAATATAATCTGGTGTTTTTATAAATGCAGTAGTGATGAGTATCTATTGGGTCTAATGTGGCGACGTAGATATGAAGATAAATGAATTAGTAGTATAATAAGGTAAAGTAGTAGTAATGAAAAAAAAATATTTTGTCAGCAGGTAAGCATGAGGGGTAACTCAAAAAGTAGCTGAAAATATAAATGGTCCCTTATAGACCTGCTTGAACTCGAGGGTATTAGGAATGGAGACCTAGTCCCTGAGATATGGGAATGCTAGATAGTTAAGAATGATTTGCTGCTTAGTTAACATATAAATACAGTATAGTATATTACAAGATGTGAAGAATTCTGAGAGGGTAGTCCTGGGAGACCTATAATTCACTGGAACATTAGAACATGCTATGAAACTATGACAGCTAAAATGGAAGCCTTAATAATATAAACAGTCTGCTTATGACATACAATGTGTTCAACCTTTTCAACTAGTAAATTACATAAGCACATCTGATAATGCACAACAAACAATACCCATGTGTGAAGCAAGATAGTTCCAGACAAATAGAAGAGATATACATAGGCTCTTATTAAGGAATGTGTAGCCACGAAATCTACTATAGGATCAATATGTCAGGCAAGCAATAAAACAATATGGGGTAAATTTATTAAAGGACCAGTCAACACTGTAGATTTGCATAATCAACAAATGCATGATAAGAAGACAATGCAATAGCACTTAGTCTGAACTTCAAATGAGAAGTAGATTTTTGTTAAATAAATTGAAAAGTTATGTCTGTTTCCACTCCCCATCTATCATGTGACAGCCATCAGCCAATCACAAATGCATATACGTATATGCAGTGAATTCTTGCACATGCTCAGTAGGATTTGGTGACTCAAAAAGTGTAAATATAAAAAGACTGTACATTTTGTTAATGGAAGTAAATTGGAAAGTTGTTTAAAATTGCCTGCTGTATGTGAATCATGAAATTTAATTTCGACTTGAGTGTCCCTTTAAGCTGTGTATGGAGCTTGATGCCCCGTGTTTCCGGCGAGCATTCAGGCTCGCCGGAATCAGAAGTTATGAAGCAGTGGTCTAAAGACTGCTGCTCCATAACCTGTCCGTCTGCTCTGAGGCGGCGGAAAGAAATCAACCCGATCGAATACGATCGGATTGATTGACACCCCCTGCTAGCAGCCGGTTGGCCGCGAATCTGCAGGGGGCGGTATTGCACCAGCAGTTCACAAGAACTGCTGGTGCAATGATAAATGCCGACAGCGTATCATGTCCGCTCGCACTTTAGTAAATTTACCCCTATGACTTGTTTTGTCATTAACATAGAGAGGTCTCATAAAGCCTATAACAGTAAGTTACTAGCCTAGAAGTATGATAAAGTATGCAGAGTAATCTGGTAATATAACATGAGCCATTCAGGCTGATAAATATCCTAGTCACGGGTTAACAGAAAAGTATGTGCTTGACTCATTGCTGTAAGAAGAGCATTCCCTAGCCTACAGCAATAGTGTTTGAGCTTGAGATAATAGCAGATATATCGGCCTAATGCTTCTCTCTGCTAAGGCTGCAGTCCACAGGAACAGGTGCTTAGCTGCCTTGTAACACGTGAAAAAAGCTAAGCAGCCTCTAAACAAATATGTATGTTTTGCAGGATAACATAAAGTCTCATATGGTATAATAGACTATGAAGTCATCATGTGTATGAGAAGGTATAAAGCTGGCATAGGGTTGCAAGTTCTAAAAAGAAGGGTAGTAGGAGTCAACTGTCTTACCTGATGCCAGATCTGAAGAATAGTGCAGCAATATACAGATTTATAGCAATCGGGACCTGCTGTGCAAATGTGATGTGACAAAAATCTTTTGATAGATGTACATCGCAGGTTTGTTGCGTAGATCTTATCTGCAGGAGATTTAGTTTTAGTAAGCCTGTGTGTGACTGTTGGTGAGACACTCTAGAAGGAGCTGACCCTGGTGAAGATTTCTCAACTGCGCCTCTAACCGAATCTTCCTGTGTCATCAAGGTAACCTATTGGTAGGCCTCGGCACTCGGCAGACTGCTCCGCAGAAGGAAAAGGGAAAGCATCATTAGCCTCCCAGTCCCACCGAGAACTCCCTCATCCACAGGCTGTGTCTCTTGGTGGTCAGCCGCACCCCTCATTGAAAAGATTGATGACGGGTGAGGTGAGCTCTCCAGCCCGGTTTCGCGCGTACAGAGGTCGTCAGCGCTCTCTTCATCTGGTTTTGTAGCTTTAAAATGTGCTACTGATTCCCCACATGTGCCTGGGCTTCCTGCACTCATAGTTGTACTGGCGTTGTCCCACGTGGTTGTTGACTGTACAAGTTGGGAAAGGCTATTGTATCTGTTAGCAATTTTCCCCTCAAGTTCTATGAGAAGGGCCTTCACTAACAAATTAAAGTCCTCCATTATGAAGATAAAAGGCCAATATATGAGCCTCCACTACCTTTGACATACCCGGTTCACCCGCGGGGGGGGGGGGGGGGGGGGGTACTTAGCCTTTATTCTGTAATGGCCAAATAATTCAAATTGGGTAGCCCTGCCGTAGAAAATATTGATGTCAGGGTGATCCTTAGTGAATCCTTTTCAGTTTAAGATACTTTTAGATGTTGAATGGTTTATATTGGAATCGATTTCATAGTAGAATGTAAATCCATTAGGCAGAGCTCCCAGGATACTTGCCATCTACAGCCATGGTCCGGACACGCCCCCATATTAATACACTTTAAACCTCTGTGATTACCTTGTATTTAAGCCTCTTTTGACAGACTCATGATCACATGGCTATTTATTTATTATCTATTGGCTTGCATTTTATTCAATTAGTGCAGTGTCATCCCCAACCCATGGGAGAGAGCACAATGTTATCTATATGGCCCACATGGTTTTGCAATCCCTTGTTGTGAAAAGCTAATAAAAAAGCACAAGATAAGAGGCTGTCTGCAGTGGCTTAGAAACAGGCAGAAATTTAGAGGTTTAAATGTTATAAAATATATTACTATAACAATGTTGGTTGTGCAAAGCTAGGGAATGGGTAGTAAAGGTGTTATCTATCTTTTTAAGCAATAACAATTTTGGTGTTGACTGTCCCTTTAAGCCCCCCTTTGTGCCATTTTAAAATATATTTCATATTTGTATGGTCAGATCATTTGTACCTATTCATTTTCTCCATTAATTGCAAAGTTGTGCACTGAGAAAAAAATAATAAATTCTACCGTCTGATTCTGAATTATATATAGCCCTGCAATGGGCTTGCGGTGCCCTAAGGTTTAAGGCTGAAAGGGATTGGGATAGGTAGCTGGAGTGAGACCTAACGTTGTTGCATTGAGAAGGAAGTGTCTTACCTTTATAATCTGCTTGCAACATTTACTTTTCCTTTTCTCCTCCTGAATGTGAAACTGCCAAGTTGTGTGATGTCTCCTCTGCAGACAGCATGAAGTGTGCCAAACATTCATCTGTACCCCCAAATGCTACAGGAATGGCATTGGCCAGAAATCTTTGCATTGTGGACCTGTGGAGAAGCAGATAAGTACTCAGGGAATTGTGGAAATTATCCAACCTTCTCAAGAAGCTAGGCCTGGCCGTACTTTCCCTTGATTGTTCCTGTAGTGGTAACTGATGTGCATGAACCTTCCAGAGAGTTAATTTCAGGCCCTGCTACAACCGTCTTATATTCTCAATCTAATCTGGATAGCTACGTTATCCTCTGCCTCTCACCCACCATCAGTTCAGCAGCAACCTCTTTTTACTGCAAAAAATGCAGGAAACATCAATCCCTTAACCATGCTGCTGCAGGGGCAGTTGCCTAGCTTCTATCCTCCTTATCAGTGGCAGTTGGCAGATCAGAAGTGGATAGGCCTAAGTCACATCATACGCCTACAGCCATTTCTGCCACCTCTACTCTCAGCGGTGGTCTGATTGCCACCCATGATGGCAGAATTTCATCCGCAGACACAAATGTCTCACAATCTAGTCCTGATATGCTATGTAGTGTCCCCCGCTCCTGTATCTATTACATTCTGTGGTGGCGGCCCATATTTGGTGACAACTTCTGCCTACTCACTTGTAGGCCCAAGTTGTGCTGTTTCCCCTTTGGTAGGCCCTGTTCCACATAATGTCTCAATTTCTAAAACTCTCGGCAGTGGTTGGCCTCAAATACTTACCAATACAAATACTCTTGGCAGTGGTGGCCCATCTATGGTATCAACCGACTCTGCTCCTTATCTGCTACTTCCAGCATTTCTCTGATCTCTTCCGTGCTCACTCCGGTCTCATTGGTAGGCCTTCTGGTCAGCGGTGGTCCGATTGCCACCCATGATGGCAGAATTTCATCCGCAGACACAAATGTCTCACAATCTAGTCCTGATATGCTGTGTAGTGTCCCCCACTCCTGTATCTATTACATTCTGTGGTGGCGGCCCATATTTGGTGACAACTGCTGCCCGCTCACTTGTAGGCCCAAGTTGTGCTGTTTCCCCTTTGGTAGGCCCTGTTCCACATAATGTCTCGATTTCTAAAACTCTCCGCAGTGGTTGGCCTCAAATACTTACCAATACAAATACTCTTGGCAGTGATGGCCCATCTATGGTATCAACCGACTCCGCTCCTTATCTGCTACTTCCAGCATTTCTCCGGTCTCTTCCGTGCTCACTCCGGTCTCATCGGTAGGCCTTCTGGTCATGCGGTTACCTACTTCCTGTGATGTCTGCGGCAGCCATATTGTATTACAGAGCGGATGGTCAACCATGCAGCATGGTGCTACCTAGAATGCAGTGCTAGCATGGTAGATGCTATGGCTGGCTAGCAGGAGATGTTGTGTGAGTGTGTGTGTCTGGTGAGATTGCATAATGGTTGCGTAAGGGAGCTATGCATTCCAAAATGACCACGTTATCCTTCTTTTACAGGCCAATTGGTATGTCAGATTCTACTGGGTCCTTCTTTTTTCGTTAGGTGATGAAAGGCTGGGGTTGCATGCAAGTAAGGCGTATAATGTGCAGGAAGCAATTGTATTAGACCATCTTGAGCAGCTGGTCACAGTTTTACACTCTGTGTATGTTTCCTCTTATGAAGCTCTTCTTTTAAAACAGTTTTTGTTCTGGCTTTCTCTGGGGTCGTAAGAGTTAGTGAATTGGTATGCCCTCTAAAAGATGCAAATTAGTATGGGAGTTCAGGTCAATCACATAAGGCTGTCTCCATGTTCAGTTTACCTTTTTATTCTTTGCTCGAAAACTGATCAAGATGTCATAGGTGCAAGAGAGTAGTGACTGTTGCCCTTAAGCTATGATACAGGCATTTTCGCAGCACTGGCCAGCACTGTCAGATCAGTTTTTCTTACAGAAGAATGGCACTTCGTTATCATAGAAACTAGTCAAACGGCCCAGTTTAGACTAATCTGAAATTGCAACACATTCCATCTGATGCTGCAACTTCAAAGCTTCAGGGATCTTTAGGCAATAGCATTAGGCGATTGGGTCACTGGTATTTCAATAGATTCAAATTATACATTCGCCCGGTGGTGATAGGGCAACATTAGATGGCTGTGTCTTATTCCATTAGGTGGTTTGCTATGATCAAGGGTGGATTCCATATTGTTGTTAAGTTTTCCGTTGTTGCTCATTCCTTTTTGTTTTGCAGGACCCGACATAGGTGGCATCATATGGGCTCAGCCAGTGCAGCTTACAGAGTGTATAAGTAGTTAAATAGGGGCATGGCTAAGGCTTTCACTGGTTCACATGGTAATACATGGTATGTTATGATGCTACTAGTGTATTTAACTGATGTGGGGTTAGATAACCCCAGGTATTAGTTCTCCCTATGTATTGTAGTTGACAAGTACACTCCAAAAGATAAATTACATAATTCGACTGACATGTGATTACCTCTGTTATATCATATTCCTTCTGGGTTCTTGATTTAAAACTTGTGATGTTCCTTTCTTGATTGGAAATGCTTTTACAACCCATGCATTTCCACATTTATAGAACCCTTTTAGACCTTAGGATAACCAATTGTTATTAGTTTAATCTCTTAAGAAACTTATGGATACCCTTTCTTTAATGTTGTTAACTACAATACATAGGGAGAACTACTAGAATATTGACTACCAGATTTAGAGAACATGTCAACAACATTAAGAAAAGATATGACAAACACTCAGTATCAGATCATTTTCGAAGAGTACACAAGAACAAATATATACAGTACAAATATATAAATATATGGGTATCAAAAAATGTGTCCCTCATTGGAGAGGAGGAGACCTAAAAATTAATTAGGACAAATTGAAATGCAATGGATCTTCACTCTCAATATTTGATACCAGGTGGTGTAAACAAGGATTTTGAATTATACAATTTTTTAAATTAATAAAGTACCTCTATTATTAGTTGCATATTTTTTTAAATATATATTATATTTTTAACTTTTTATATTAGATTGTTTTGACTTTTGGGATACTTTATATATATTTTACATTCATCTTTATGTAGACCACCTTAAAGGGACACTGAACTCAATTTTTCGTAATTCAGATAGAGCATGCAATTTTTAGCAACTTTCTAATTTACTCCTATTATCAAATTTCTTTCATGTAATTAGCAAGAGTCCATGAGCTAGTGACGTATGGGATATACATTCCTACCAGGAGCGGCAAAGTTTCCCAAACCTCAAAATGCCTATAAATACACACCTCACCACACCCACAAATCAGTTTTTACAAACTTTGCCTCCTATGGAGGTGGTGAAGTAAGTTTGTGCTAGATTCTACGTTGATATGCGCTCCGCAGCAGGTTGGAGCCAGGTTTTCCTCTCAGCGTGCAGTGAATGTCAGAGGGATGTGAGGAGAGTATTGCCTATTTGAATTCAATGATCTCCTTCTACGGGGTCTATTTCATAGGTTCTCTGTTATCGGTCGTAGAGATTCATCTCTTACCTCCCTTTTCAGATCGACGATATACTCTTATATATACCATTACCTCTACTGATTCTCGTTTCAGTACTGGTTTGGCTTTCTACTACATGTAGATGAGTGTCCTGGGGTAAGTAAGTCTTATTTTCTGTGACACTCTAAGCTATGGTTGGGCACTTTTATATAAAGTTCTAAATATATGTATTCAAACATTTATTTGCCTTGACTCAGGATGTTCAAACATTCCTTTTTTCAGACAGTCAGTTTCATATTTGGAACAATGCATATGAATCAATTTTTTTCTTAACTTAAAATTTGACTTTTTTTCCTGTGGGCTGTTAGGCTCGCGGGGGCTGAAAATGCTTCATTTTATTGCGTCATTCTTGGCGCAAACTTTTTTGGCACAAATTTTTTTTTTCTGTTTCCGGCGTCATACGTGTCGCCGGAAGTTGCGTCATTTTTGACGTTTTTTTGCGCCAAAAGTGTCGGCGTTCTGGATGTGGCGTCATTTTTGCCGCCAAAAGCATTTAGGCGCCAAATAATGTGGGCGTCTTTTTTGGCGCTAAAAAATATGGGCGTCACTATTGTCTCCACATTATTTAAGTCTCATTATTTATTGCTTCTGGTTGCTAGAAGCTTGTTCACTGGCATTTTTTTCCATTCCTGAAACTGTCATTTAAGGAATTTGATCAATTTTGCTTTATATGTTGTTTTTTCTATTACATATTGCAAGATGTCCCAGATTGACACTGAGTCAGAAGATACTTCTGGAAAAACGCTGCCTGGTGCTGGATCGACCAAAGTTAAGTGTATCTGCTGTAAACTTGTGGTATCTGTTCCTCCAGCTGTTGTTTGTAATGAATGTCATGACAAACTTGTTAATGCAGATAATATTTCCTTTAGTAATGTTACATTACCTGTTGCTGTTTCATCAACATCTAATACTCAGAGTGTTCCTGTTAACATAAGAGATTTTGTTTCTCAAATCCATGTCTGTTATTCCTCCTTCTAGTAAACGTAAAAGGTCTTTTAAAACTTCTCATTTTTCAGATGAATTTTTAAATGAACATCATCATTCTGATTCTGATAAGGGTTCCTCTGGTTCAGAGGATTCTGTCTCAGAGGTTGATGCTGATAAATCTTCATATTTATTCAAAATGGAATTTATTCGTTCTTTACTTAAAGAAGTCTTAATTGCATTAGAAATAGAGGATTCTGGTCCTCTTGATACTAAATCTAAACATTTAAATAAGGTTTTTAAATCTCCTGTAGTTATTCCAGAAGTTTTTCCTGTCCCTGATGCTATTTCTGAAGTAATCTCCAGGGAATGGAATAATTTGGGTAATTCATTTACTCCTTCTAAACGTTTTAAGCAATTATATCCTGTGCCATCTGACAGATTAGAGTTTTGGGACAAAATCCCTAAAGTTGATGGGGCTATCTCTACTCTTGCTAAACGTACTACTATTCCTACGGCAGATAGTACTTCCTTTAAGGATCCTTTAGATAGGAAGATTGAATCCTTTCTAAGAAAAGCTTACTTATGTTAAGGTAATCTTCTTAGACCAGCTATATCTTTAGCGGATGTTGCTGCAGCTTCAACTTTTTTGTTAGAAGCTTTAGCGCAACAAGTAACAGATCATAATTCTCATAGCATTGTTAATCTTCTTCAACATGCTAATAACTTTATTTGTGATGCCATCTTTGATATCATTAGAGTTGATGTCAGGTATATGTCTCTAGCTATTTTAGCTAGAAGAGCTTTATGGCTTAAAACTTGGAATGCTGATATGTCTTATAAGTCAACTTTCTTTCCTTTTCTTTCCAGGGTAATAAATTATTTGGTTCTCAGTTGGATTCTATTATCTCAACTGTTACTGGAGGGAAAGGAACTTTTTTACCACAGGATAAAAAATCTAAAGGTAAATTTAGGTCTAATAATCGTTTTCGTTCCTTTCATCACAATAAGGAACAAAAGCCTGATCCTTCACCCACAGGAGCGGTATCAGTTTGGAAACCATCTCCAGTCTGGAATAAATCCAAGCCTTTTAGAAAACCAAAGCCAGCTCCCAAGTCCACATGAAGGTGCGGCCCTCATTCCAGCCCAGCTGGTAGGGGGCAGATTACGTTTTTTCAAAGAAATTTGGATCAATTCAATTCACAATCTTTGGATTCAGAACATTGCTTCAGAAGGGTACAGAATTGGCTTCAAGATAAGGCCTCCTGCAAAGAGATTTTTTCTTTCCCGTGTCCCAGTAAATCCAGCGAAAGCTCAAGCATTTCTGAAATGTGTTTCAGATCTAGAGTTGGCTGGAGTAATTATGCCAGTTCCAGTTCTGGAACAGGGGCTGGGGTTTTATTCAAATCTCTTCATTGTACCAAAGAAGGAGAATTCCTTCAGACCAGTTCTGGATCTAAAATATTGAATCGTTATGTAAGGATACCAACATTCAAAATGGTAACTATAAGGACTATCCTGCCTTTTGTTCAGCAAGGGCATTATATGTCCACAATAATTACAGGATGCATATCTGCATATTCCGGATTCATCCAGATCACTATCAGTTTCTGAGATTCTCTTTCCTAGACAAGCATTACCAGTTTGTGGCTCTGCCGTTTGGCCTAGCAACAGCTCCAAGAATTTTTACAAAGGTTCTCGTGTGCGCTTCTGTCTGTAATCAGAGAACAGGGGTATTGTGGTATTTCCTTATTTGGACGATATCTTGGTACTTGCTCAGTCTTCACATTTAGCAGTATCTTATACGAATCGACTTGTGTTGTTTCTTCAAGATCATGGTTGGAGGATCAATTTACCGAAAAGTTCATTGAATCCTCAGACAAGGGTACCTTTTTAGGTTTCCAGATAGATTCAGTGTCCATGACTCTGTCTCTGACAGACAAGAGACGTCTAAAATTGATCTAAGCTTGTCGAAACCTTCAATCACAATCATTCCCTTCGGTTAACCTTATGCATGGAATTCTAGGTCTTATGACTGCTGCATCGGACGCGATCCCCTTTGCTCGTTTTCACATGCGACCACTCTCTCAGCTCTGTATGCTGAACCAGTGGTGCAGGGATTACACAAAGATATCTCAATTAATATCTTTAAAAACCGATTGTACGACACTCTCTGACCGTGGTGGACAGATCACCATTGTTTAGTTCAGGGGGCTTCTTTTGTTCTTCCGACCTGGGACTGTAATTTCAACAGATGCAAGTCTGACAGGTTGGGGAGCTGTTTGGGGGGTCTCTGACAGCACAAGGGGTTTGGGAGGAATCTCAGGAGGTGAGATTACCAATCAATATTTTGGAACTCCGTGCAATTTTCAGAGCTCTTCAGTCATGGCCTCTTCTAAAGAGAGAATCGTTCAATTTGTTTTTCAGACAGACAATGTCACAACTGTGGCATACATCAATCATCAAGGAGGGACTCACAGTCCTCTGGCTATGAAAGAAGTATCTCGAATACTGGTATGGGCAGAATCCAGCTCCTGTCTAGTTTCTGCGGTTCATATCCCAGGTATAGACAATTGGGAAGCGGATTATCTCAGTCGCCAAACGTTACATCCGGGCGAATGGTCTCTTCACCCAGAGGTATTTCTTCAGATTGTTCAAATGTGGTGACTTCCAGAAATAGATCTGATGGCTTCTCATCTAAAAAAGAAACTTCCCGGGTATCTGTCCAGATCCAGGGATCCTCAGGCGGAAGCAGTGGATGCATTGTCACTTCCTTGGAAGTATCATCCTGCCTATCTCTTTCCGCCTCTAGTTCTTCTTCCAAGAGTAATCTCCAAGATTCTGAAGGAATGCTTGTTTGTTCTGCTGGTGGCTCCAGCATGGCCTCACAGGTTTTGGTATGCGGATCTTGTCCGGATGGCCTCTTGCCAACTGTGGACTCTCCCGTTAAGACCAGACCTTCTGTCGCAAAGGTCCGTTTTTTCCATCAGGATCTCAAATCTTAATTTTAAAGGTATGGAGATTGAACGCTTGATTCTTAGTCAAAGAGGTTTCTCTAACTCTGTGATTAATACTAATGTTACAGGCTCGTAAATCTGTATCTAGAAGAATATTATTAGAGTCCTGGAAGACTTACATTTCTTGGTGTCTTTCTCATCATTTTTTCCTTGACATTCTTTTAGAATTCCGAGAATTTTGCAGTTTCTTCAGGATGGTTTGGATAAAGGTTTGTCTGCAAGTTCCTTGAAAGGACAAAATGTCTGCTCTTTCTGTTCTTTTTCACAGAAAGATTGCTAATCTTCCTGATATTCATTGTTTTGTACAAGCCTTGGTTCGTATAAAACCTTGTCATTAAGTCAATCTCTCCTCCTTGGAGTTTGAATTTGAGTTCTGGGGGCTCTTCAAGCTCCTCCATTTGAACCTATGCATTCGCTGGATATTAAATTACTTTTTTGGAAAGTTTGTTTCTTTTGGCCATCTCTTCTGCTAGAAGAGTTTCTGAATTATCTGGCTCTTTCTTGTGAGTCTCCTTTTTCGATTTTTCATCAGATAAGGCGGTGGTTGCGAACTTTCTTTTAAATTTTAACCTAAGGTTGTGAATTCTAACAACATTAGTAGAGAAATTGTGGGTTCCTTCATTTTGTCCTAATCTAAGAATTCTAAGGAGAGATCATTGCATTCTTTGGATGTAGTTAGAGCTTTGAAATATTATGTTGAAGCTACTAAGAATTTCCGAAAGAACTTCTAGTCTATTTGTTATCTTTTCCGGGTTCTAGGAAGTCCAGAAGGCCTCTGCATTTCTTTGGCATCTTGGTTAAAATCTTAATTCATCTTGCTTATGTCGAGTCGGGTAAAACTCCGCCTTCAAAGGATTACAACTCATTCTACTAGGTCAGTTTTCTACTTCCCTGGGCGTTTAGGAATGAAGGCTTCGGTTGATCAGATTTGCAAAGCAGCAACTTGGTCTTCTTTTGCATGCTTTTACTAAAATTCTACCATTTTGATGTGTTTTCTTCTTCTGAAGGCAGTTTTTGGTAGAAAAGTACTTCAGGCAGCTGTTTCAGTTTGATTCTTCTGCTTATAATTTCAAGTTTTTTTCATTATAAGATTTAAACTTTGTTTTGGGTGTGGATTATTTTCAGCGGAATTGGCTGTCTTTATTTTATCCCTCCCTCTCTAGTGACTCTTGCGTGGAAGATCCACATCTTGGGTAGTCATGGACTCTTGCTAATTACATGAAAGAGAACATAATTTATGTAAGAACTTACTGATAAATTCATTTCTTTCATATTAGGCAAGAGTCCATGAGGCCCACCCTTTTTGTGGGTGGTTATGATTTTTTTGTATAAAGCACAATTATTCCAATTCCTTATTTTTATGCTGTTCGCACTTTTCTTATCACCCACTTCTTGGCTATGGCGTTAAACTGATTTGTGGGTGTGGTGAGGGGTGTATTTATAGGCATTTTGAGGTTTGGGAAACTTTGCCCCTCCTGGTAGGAATGTATATCCCATACGTCACTAGCTCATGACTCTTGCTTAATATGAAAGAAATGAATTTATCAGGTAAGTTCTTACAGTAAATTATGTTTTTTCTGCATTCTCCTGGTATCTTTATTTGAAAAGCAAGAATGTAAGTTAAATGCCGGCCATTTTTGGTGACAACCTGGGTTGTTCTTGCTGATTGGTGGATAAATTCACCCACCAATAAAGAAGTGCTTTCCAGGGTTTTGAACCAAACGTTGGCTGGCTCATTAGCTTAGATGACCTTATTTTTCAATAAAGATAGCAAGAGAACAAAGAAAAATTGATAATAGGAGTAAATTAAAAAGTTGCTTAAAATTGGATGCTCTATCCGAATCATGAAAGAAATAATTTGGGTTCAGTGTCCCTTTAACATTGCTATACAATATGGGGTTTATTATATATTTTTTAACTTCAAGTTGAGGTTCTTGTAAAACAGGTATTAGAGCCCTTGTAGGCTAGTGGAATCTTTTCCAGTTAGGAACATTTTGCTCCTTTTTAGATAGGGAGTTTGTGATTATAAGTAGATATTATTTAAACCTATATACAGGATGAAGTAGCTTTATCTAGTTTAGATCTACACCAGAGATATAGAATGAATTATATTCTGTTAGATTCTCTTATCATTTATAATGGTATTGTCCCTATGAATGTGTATCAGCTCTGTAGCAGAATAATTAGTGCATTTGTTTGAGAATTTTTAATTTTCTTGATTTTAATAACCCCTGGATCGATCCTAAGTAGGAAATATATTAGTTGGTATAAAATATTTTAAGATTGAATATTATTAGGATAATACTTTTTTAATTAGTTTTAATCATATAAGATGTTGTATTAAAGGGACACAAAACGCAATTTTTGTCTTTAATGATTCAGATAGAGCAAGCAATTTTAAGCAACTTTCAAATTTACTCCTATTATCATTTTTTCTTTGTACTCTTGCTATCTTTATTTAAAAAGCAGGAATGTGATGCATGGGAGCCGGCCTATTTTTGATTGAGAACCTGGGTTATACTTGCTTATTGGTGGGTAAATGTCAGCCTCCAATAAGCAAGCGCTATCCATGGTGCTGAACCTAAAATGGGCTGGCTGCTAAGATTTACATTCATGATTTTCAAATAAGATAGCAAGAGAACGAGAAAAATTAATAATAGGAGTAAATTAGAAAGTTGATTAAAATTGCATGCTCTATCTGAATCATGAAAAAAAAAATTGGTCCAGTGTCCCTTTAAGATTTTATTTTTATTATTGTAAATGCGTTAGAATGCTCATGTATGCATATTTGGTATGAAGTTTGTTATGCTCCTTTATAAGAACGGACTGGAATTGCAAGAGTTAAAAAGGTTGGACTCAAGCTAACGAATAAGGACAAAGTCTGAGGCATATAAGAAGGTAAGGAGAACTTAACATCATCCTTGAAAAGTCGGCCATGCCCGGTGAAACATGCGTGGATTGGACATACGGAACTCTGACATCACTAGGAGGGTTGGGACTCTTCGCACACGCCGTTGTAAACTGCTGAGTAGTGTTTGAGAGCGTGTTTCTTTTTTTCTTTGGCCAGTAACTATACCTGAGTGACCTGTGAGTTTGAATAAATATCTCTACTTACCTGATGTTCCCTGGTTCCTCTTTACTTTTATTCACGAGCATTCAAACTTTGAGCTAAGTCATAGCTCTACCAAGTATGAGTACAATTCCTTTCACTTATCCATTATTTATCCTGGAGGACTTCAGTATTTGCTTTTCCCTTTCTTTTAAGGACTGCCTCTGCTGAAAGATCCAAGGATTTGATATCCTTATTCAGTGCTATACTACATTTTTTTATTATTTGTTCACATCTATTGTGTTTGTAACAAGTTCCCGCATCTTTATGCTATCTTGTGGTGGGAGGTCACAGCCTTGAACGCATAGAGAGGGAGAACAGGGGGAGTTATAGCCAGGCTAATTTGGAGGGGAGGATTGCCCCTCCCCTTTGTAGGTAGGCCAGAATATCTCCTAATCCCTTTAGTATAATCTCCTTGGGCAGAGGTAACTCTGCAGCAGTTTGAACGGGGCTGCTGACCTCTGTGGTTCTGGGGAGATTATCATCTTAATTGCCACCATTCTAGTTAGAAATTTTCTCAGTTTACAGTTAATTTATTACATGTTAATAAAAGTGACCAGTGATGGTCTAGTTACTTTCCCAAAAAGTTGTCATGTGGTTATATAATTTGGGTTTTGTGCCTGATTGGGTTATATCTACTGTTGGTAATGACCTGGTAGGTCTTTAATCCCTTATGTGGGTTTAAAATACTTAGGAAAGAAATACTTCCATGATGCTATTTTATGTACATCATAGAAAATTATGCCTTTTATGTGGTGGCATATTCTCATATTCTACAAAATAAAGATATGCGGGTACCTCACAGTAAAAAAAGGTGTTTTTTTTTTTTTTAAATTCAGACGAGTGCCAATAGCTAAAAAGAGCTCTAGCACAGGGGTGGAAATGCTCAGTTGGGACTGGGTTCAAGAGACATTTTAGGAGTAAAAATTAAAAAGCAATATTTTTATTTTTAAACAATGTTCTTTTACTTTTTAAATCTCCACAATAAGATTAAAAACATAGTCAAAAATTGTGCTCCTGTTGTCACTCTAGGGCACTGGTTTTCAAACCTGTCCTCAGACCTCCCTAACAGGCCACATTTTGAAGATAACTGAACTAGAGCACAGGTGAAACAATTAGCTGATTATTAAACATTTTGATTTTACCTGCTCTCATCCAAGGTAATCCAGAAAAACTGGCCTGTTGGGGAGGCCCGAGGATAGGTTTGCAAATACTGAGCAAATTAGATGCAGGCATACATGTGTTCCAATCACTGGCCATATCCTCATCTAAAGCACAGTGAGGATTTGAAGAGCACCTTTGACTGTTTTTGAACCCTTTTTAATTAGTTATAGACATAGAAAAGAAGGAATCATTTGGAATGTCATTTTAATAACCAAGTAAGTTCTCACCTTGTTAAACAATGATTAAAATGTCCAGTGCAGCTTACTGTACTATGAAAAAAGACACATAATACTACACAGAAGAAATCAAGGCAACAAGGCTAGAATATAAATAGTTTATTTGCAAAGATGTATATACCGCTAAATACAGTATTACATTCATTAAATATATTTGAAACATAAAGTAGCTGAAATAAAGAAAACATTTTGGTGTTGACATGAAAATCTTGTTATCACCAGGTCCACACAATGTAGTCTTCAGGGTAATGTGTTAATGATTGTCCCTCTGGCTAAATAGTGTCAGTTGGCTAGTTCAGAAAATACTTCATTTAATGACATTGGACAGGAGTTGCCAAGCCCTAGAGGGGTGTTTATAGACCAGAATTAAATAATTAGATGATGCCACTTTCTTTGTCTCAGTATATATTTTATTATTCACCACATTTGGATTGGAAAGAAAGGTCTACATCAATGATTTAGCACATTTTATGAAATATGAGAAAAATTCACCCGTGTCATGATGGTGCCCTTTAAAGGACACTAAAGTGTTTTTTTTTTTTTTATCTAAAAAAGAGCATTTTTAAATCTGATGTTTCTGCATTGAGAGAAAAAAACCTGTTTATGCTTTTGATGTGTGTCAGGGTCCACCAATAAGCCAAGGACATTCTGCTTGTCATCCCCTGAGCAATCAGGCCAAAAGGCTCCATTGCACTTCCTTTTCGCTTAATGTCCTTTTAGCTTAAATGTCATATGCATGTAAAGTAAATATTAGAGTTTTTTTGTCCCTTTAAGCCTGGCAAAATTGAATATAAACCATAATGAATTAATTAATTCATCTATATGCCAATTAACTAACACTAGTTAGGACTGCAGTCCATTGAAATATGGCTTAGTAAACAAAACCCAATTTACACAGTTTATTTTAGCAAAGATCCCTTTACACTTTTATTCTTCACAGTACTGGATATTATGTGTGAGTTCTTGTGAGTTTCTGAACTCTGAGATGGGGTAGGGATGAATATTCATTGAGGGATAGATATATGGGGTCAATTAATTAAACCCCGGGCAGACATGATTCGCTATAGCAAATCATGTCAACCCTGCATCGCTAAATGCCGACAGCATACGCTGTCGACATTTAACATTGCACAAACATTTCACAAGAAATGCTTGTGGTATGTCACCCCCTGCACATTTGCTGCCAATCGGGAGGGGGCTGTCAATCATCCAGATTGTATCTGATCGGGATGATTGCAGTGGCAGACAAGTTAAAGAGCAGCAGTCTTTTGACCGCTGCTTCTTCACTTATGTTTCCGGCGTGCCGGAAATATCTGGCTGAGGAAGCAGCATCCGCTGCTTATTAAATCTTCCCCTATAGGTCAACCAAATTTTTTTCAACCATATCTTCAGAGCCTAATTAATAGGTACCATCTGAGCACATGCTTATGTTAGTGCTCTCAAGAATATCTGGCCATTTAGATTTTTTTCTATCAAGAAAAATACATTATAATTTCACACGACCAGAATAATAGAAGAACATCAAACAGGTATACTATTTACAACATACATTAAAGTAAATAAATTATAAATTATGAAGAGTTTACATGTACAGGTATTTACAGAATACAATGGGTTAAGAAAATCTCTAAGAACACTGCAATAATAAATAGGCATTTTAATGAATATAAACATTTTCTCAAATGAACAAAAAACAATAATATCAACTATATACATCAAAGGTCGATGAAACTGATCAAATTTAAAGCAAGACTTAGTTATTTGGATATAAATGTATTTATGTAATTGCCTTTGATACCAAACCTTTTGTACTGGTTGTATGATTCTTACCTAATAATATACCATTAACAAAGTATATACAACTACTTAAATACAAGTGCAATTTTGTCTTTGTGCTTGACTTTCATGACCCTTAATCAATTAAGTACAAGGTTTTCTAATAATATTAATGGAAATGCCATCAACATGATGGAAAGGAAACATTACACAATATCTCAGAAAATGCTACTGGCCATTATGCGGGCTTTGTAACTACCTGTTAAAATGTGTTGATATCAGTCAGCTGATTAGCTTATACTCTTGTATTTAAAGGGACAGTTTACTCCAAAATTCTGATTGTTTAAATAGATAGATAATTATTTTATTAGCCATTCACCAGATTTGTATAACCAACACAGTTATATTATTATACTTTTTACCTCTGTGATTATCTTGTATCTAAGCCTCTGCAGACTGCCCCTTTATTTCAGGGCTGTTTATGACTTGCTTTTTAGCCTATTAGTACATTCTCATTTGCAACTCCACAGGAGTGAGCAAAGTGTTTATATATATGTATGTATATATATATATATATATATATATATATATAGAGAGAGAGAGAGAGAGAGAGAGTACACATTAACTAGCTCTGTCTTGCTGTGAAAGGCTTATAAAATGGACTGAGATAAAGGCAGCCTGCAGAGTCTTAAAATCAGGCAGAGATTTAGAGCTTTAGATGTTATAAAGTATATTAATATAATAATATTGGTTGTGCAAAGCTGGGGAATGGGTAGTAAAGGCGTTATCTATCTTTTTAAACAATAAACATTTTGTAGCAGACTGTCCCTTTAATATAAACTCATTTAAAAAAAATCTGAAAGAACAAGGTTAGAAGAAATGATGTTTTAATAAAATCGTAGACTCTGCATTTTGCTAATCTATGTAATTAAAAATCTTGCAATTGGTTTCTGGTCTCTTTAGATCTCATATTCAGCCCTTTGGAATGTTTAGCTAAATTCTGTAGGGCAATGATAGACAACCATTTTTAGTACAAAGGTTGTATTATCCTCATACAAGCTTCATACCTATGTTTAAAACCCACCTCAAATTCTGTAAAATGTTATAAGTTAACACACAGTAGATAAGGCGCTTAAATGGAGATAATGAGGCCTATTTGTCAAAGGTCTGTCGGACCTGATCCGACAGTGTGTGGATCAGGTCCGACAGACCTCGCTGAATGCGGAGAGCAATACACTCTCTGTATTCAGCATTGCACCAGCAGCTCTTGTGAGCTGCTGGTGCAAACGCCGCCCCATGCAGATTTGCGACCATCGGCCGCTAGCAGGGGGGTGTCAGTCAACCCGATCGTACTCGATCGGGTTGAATTGTGGCAATTTCTGTCCTCCTGCTCAGAGCAGGCAGACAGGGTTATAGAGCAGCGGTCTTTAGACCGCTGCTTCATAACCGCTGTTTCTGGCGAGCCTGCAGGCTCGCCAGAAACACAGGCCCTCAAGCTCCATTCAGAGCTTGATAAAAGGGCCTCAATGAACCTTGTTAGATTGTCTAATAAAATAGAGCGTGTTCTGTTTTAGAGAAAAGGACCCAGAAATTTAAGAGGATTACCTGCCTGCGCCGCAGTATGTTGCCCAAAACTGGTTTAGATTATGTATATGTATATATATATATATATATATATATATATATATATATATATAGTATATATTTGTATCACATAACTTTATTTTTATTTTTTTTAATTTCTAGAAGATATAAAGCAAAGCATTTAAAAAATGGCATTTAAATACACATTGTCATATTAATAACTTGTAAGTTCGTTGTAGTCTATTTTGAATATGTAGAATGTATGAGAGAAATTTATTTTTGTCAAAAACTTTTGAAATTTGTGTAAAAAGTGAGAATTTCCCACATTCCCTAATGCAAATGCGGTAACCTGCAAATCCAATAGCTGGTTCAGGCAATTTGCAGCATTTTGATAACCAACATTTTGCATTCCAGCCCCTCAAGCGAGTTTAGGACACAACTTTAACACAAAAGCAATAGGTGCTTAGGGGCTGATTTATCAAAGTGCAGCGGACATTTATTATTGTCTGCATTTGTTATTGCACAAGCATTTCTAGTGAAATGCTTGTGCAATGCCGTCCCCTGCAGATTTGCAGCCAATCGGCCACTAGCAGGGGGTGTCAATCAATCCGATCGTATCCGATCGGGCTGATTGCTGTCCGCCACCTCAGAGGTGGCGGACGAGTTAAGGAGCAGCGGTCTTTAGACCGCTGCTTCTTAACTCCTGTTTCTGGCGAGCCTGAAGTCTTGCGCCGAAACAGGTGTATACGGCCCCATTCATGCCGTGATAAATCGGCCCCTTAGTGTCTCTTTGATAGATAAACATTATATCATGCAAATATGATTCAAGTTAAACTTCTTCTATTGCAATGTAATTTTTTTTAAAAAAAACTTTAGAACTAAAGCTTCCAGGTATATTTGAATTTCCAAATCTTAAACCTTAGGAAGATATTTTTTAAATTTCATTTTTAATCTGCCATTATGTCATATTCAGGTTAGAAAGACATAAAAATGTGTCATGTGTTTGTTCTTTCATGTTTTTCTTTGGAGACATAGTAAATGCCAGTCAGATAAATATTGTTACAACCATCGCAAATACTGTACGGGACCTTTGTTATTTAGGGCCTTATCTAAATCACTCTGCTCTGGTGAGATTATCTAAGAAGTCTTCTCAGTACTGTGAGGTCCCTCAAAGAATTAAAAAGCACATTTGTTAGCATTAGATCTGTATATCTAGATATACAGGGTTCTGGATGTGAAGAGGAGACACCTACATTAGACTTCAAAGACTTTTCATCATTTCATCAGTTTTTGATCATTAGCCCCTTAGTGAAATAAATATGCAAAGAAATAATGGGGCTCATTTATATGTATTTCAATGCTCATCTTCAGAAGCCCAGCCATTATCTATTGTGTAGACAGAATACGTGTGTGTGTGTGTGTGTGTGTGGGGGGGGGGGGGGTTGTTTCTTTTTCTTATTTCTAAAGGTGGAATTTTTTTAGAAAGATTTTGAGGTGGGTGTTTAAAAGGTAAAGCATACTATTCTCTGGTTTGCTAAATGTCCACCAATCGTGGATAAGTAAGAAATTGCAGAAGCTAAGCACTGTTTTCCAATAGTTAACTTTGAATGGACTAATAACTTCTTCTGCCTAGTAATCTTTTTTGACTTAACTATTGAACCATTTATCTACCCCGGATAATCGCTACATGCCTTTAATCATTAACCTGTTGTCAATTCTTGTAAATTTATATGAATAAGAGCACATAAGCTTTTAGTAGAAAATGTCTTCTGGTACAAAACATAAAAAATAAAATGTAATAGTGGAAATATATGTTATAGAACATTGAATGCAATCACATTGCCTTTAGAGTTATTCTTCTGTTGTTATTTATGTTTAACTAGTTGTTCAAAGCTTGAACATGCCAAAATATGTGAGTCCAGGACTGTAATTGATCCGAGATGAATCTGTTACATTGACGAACAGTTGGTCCCCTTGTCTGAATGTGAATACTCCTCCTTGTTGGATAGAATGCAATGAGCAATCTGTAGTCTGTGATACAAAAGTGTTTGCACCTTTCAACAAGAGTTTGTCCGTTTCATGGGGTCTGCTTAAAAAGATGTTTTGTGTAAATGGTGCACGAGAAAACTGTGTTGAATTCAAACAAAAACTGACTTGGGAATAGATGTAATAGATTCCAGGAATATCCACTTGTAATTTTCCATTTGCATAGGTTATCTGCTTTCGCATTGAGGTATAACCCTTTTCCATCCATTGCAAAACTGTGAAAATGAAAACATGTAATTAATGATTTTAAAAATGGATACTATCTAATATTACTCTATGTTTGTACGTTATACACTGAGTTAAAACTAATTAAAATGTCTTTTGCCCCATACAGATGGAATACATAAGCCTTTAAACTAGTTTGTCCCATTTAGCTCTCTTTATGTCACACAATTCCCTAAATACACCTGAGCCAAATAATGAATGCAAAATTGCTTAAGGCAATAAAGTAATTCAAAATATTTCACCTATACTATAGTTTAATAAAATGTGACTACATTTTTTTTTATTGTACTAATCTTTTTTTGTATGCACAACCATTAGAGTATAACCATTTGTACTGATTTTAGGTGCAAAGTTTGATGCAGTTAGTGACTTTCCAGTTCTAATTGTCTTATATTTGTCCTTCCAAGATGCTTATAGTGTTCAAAATTGTAGAACCACAAATTGCTATAGTTGTCTAATTAGTATTCCTTTTAGGGAAAAGTAAATATACCATAATGTACTCAAGAATCAACTGAAGAACCCCCTTTCAAAAGGGCTGGAGTTTATCTATCACCCATCCCCATTTGGAAGGGAAGTTGATTCATGCTGCTGCCTCTTGTTTATCTAGATTTTAGTATTGAACTGTTGAGTATACTGTAGGTGGTTGTTTCTAAAGACAGAGTAGCTATTTCAAAGCACAACATAAAGGTAAAAGAGCATTTTGTAAACAAATTAATATATTCCAGCAGGAACAATGGATCATTATGAACATATTAAAGTTGAGCCAAAAATTAAAATGGTAATGTCTCTAAGTATAAGTATATATATTTTATGAACCATTAAATACTTATATGCACAGACATGCAGTCATAATTTTCCGACAACCATTTAATTCTTATGTCAAGCATGTAAATAACATCATAAAGGTAAGAGGAAAACATTCTCAAAAACCCTTGAAACTATAATTTAAAATCTAAACGTATAAGAACACAATAGGACAAAGTGTGCTATACACTTCATGCAAAGAGATATACATGTACATTTTAGTGCTTAGAGAGTCCAATAGATTGGTATGAACTTCAAAGGGTTTAAAACAAAAATGATAATGTATATGAACCTATGCAGAGAATGAAACCTTACATTGTCAAAAGGATCTAATATTTAGTGAGAAATTAAAACTACAAGTGCAATATAATATAGCGCTGCGGAATCTGTTGGCGCTCTATAAATAACCGATAATAATAATAATAATAATAGTAGTCCTAAAGCCTGTTTACACAGGCCATTTTTTGCAGTACAGCGGTCCCACCCCTCTCTCCCTCTCTTTTGCTCCCTCTCTCCCCCCTCTCTTTTGTTCTCTCTCGCTCTCTCCCCCTTTCTTTTGCACTCTCTCTCCCCCTCTTTTTTGCTCTCTCTCCCCCCTCTTTTTTGCTCTCTCTCTCCCCCCTCTTTTGCTCTCTCTCCCATCTCTTGCTTTCTCTCCACCTTTATTTGCTCTCTCTCCCTCCCCCTCTCTTTTGCACTCTCTCTGTCCCCCTTTTTTTTGCGCTCTCTCTCCCTCTCTCTTTTGCACTCTCTCTCTCTCCCATCTCTTTTGCTCTTTCTCCCCCCTCTCTTTTGCTCTCTCTCTCTCCCGCCTCTCTTTTGCTCTCTCTCCCCCTCTCTTTTGCTCTCTTTCCCCTCTCTTGCACTCTCTCTCCCCTCTCTTTTGCTCTCTCTCTCCCCCTCTCTTTTGCGCTCTCTCTCCCACTCTCTTTTGTGCTCTCTCTCCCCCCTCACTTTTGCGATCTTTCTCCCCCTTTATTTTGCTCTGTCTCCCCCCCTCTCTTTTGCAATCTTTCTACCCCCTCTCTTTTGCTTTCTCTCTCTCTCTTTCTCCCCCCTCTCTCTCTCTCTCTCTCTCCCCTCTCTTTTTCTCTCTCTCAACCCCCTCGATTTTGCTCTCTCCCCCCTCTTTTGCTCTCTCTCTTCCCCTCTCTTTTGTTCTCTCTCCCCCCTCTCTTTTGCTCTATCCCCCTCTTTCTTTCATGTAATTAGCAAGAGTCCATGAGCTAGTGACGTATGGGATATACATTCCTACCAGGAGGGGCAAAGTTTCCCAAACCTCAAAATGCCTATAAATACACCCCTCACCACACCCACAATTCAGTTTTACAAACTTTGCCTCCGATGGAGGTGGTGAAGTAAGTTTGTGCTAGATTCTACGTTGATATGCGCTCCGCAGCAAGTTGGAGCCCGGTTTTCCTCTCAGCGTGCAGTGAATGTCAGAGGGATATGAGGAGAGTATTGCCTATTTGAATGCAGTGATCTCCTTCTACGGGATCTATTTCATAGGTTCTCTGTTATCGGTCGTAGAGATTCATCTCTTACCTCCCTTTTCAGATCGACGATATACTCTTATATATACCATTACCTCTGCTGATTCTCGTTTCAGTACTGGTTTGGCTATCTGCTATATGTAGATGAGTGTCCTGGGGTAAGTAAGTCTTATTTTCTGTGACACTCCAAGCTATGGTTGGGCACTTTGTTTATAAAGTTCTAAATATATGTATTCAAACATTTATTTGCCTTGACTCAGAATGTTCAACTTTCCTTATTTTCAGACAGTCAGTTTCATATTTGGGATAATGCATTTTAATTTAACATTTTTCTTACCTTAAAATTTGACTTTTTCCCTGTGGGCTGTTAGGCTCGCGGGGGCTGAAAATGCTTCATTTTATTGCGTCATTCTTGGCGCGGACTTTTTTGGCGCAAAAATTCTATTTCCGTTTCCGGCGTCATACGTGTCGCCGGAAGTTGCGTCATTTTTTGACGTTATTTTGCGCCAAAAGTGTCGGCGTTCTGGATGTGGCGTCATTTTTGGCGCCAAAAAGCATTTAGGCGCCAAATAATGTGGGCGTCTTATTTGGCGCGAAAAAATATGGGCGTCGCTTTTGTCTCCACATTATTTAAGTCTCATTTTTTATTGCTTCTGGTTGCTAGAAGCTTGTTCTTTGGCATTTTTTTCCCATTCCTGAAACTGTCATTTAAGGAATTTGATCAATTTTGCTTTATATATATGTTGTTTTTTCTCTTACATATTGCAAGATGTCTCACGTTGCATCTGAGTCAGAAGATACTACAGGAAAATCGCTGTCAAGTGCTGAATCTACCAAAGCTAAGTGTATCTGCTGTAAACTTTTGGTAGCTATTCCTCCAGCTGTTGTTTGTATTGATTGTCATGACAAACTTGTTAAAGCAGATAATATTTCCTTTAGTAAAGTACCATTGCCTGTTGCAGTTCCTTCAACATCTAAGGTGCAGAATGTTCCTGATAATATAAGAGATTTTGTTTCTGAATCCATAAAGAAGGCTATGTCTGTTATTTCTCCTTCTAGTAAACGTAAAAAATCTTTTAAAACTTCTCTCCCTACAGATGAATTTTTAAATGAACATCATCATTCTGATTCTGATGATTCCTCTGGTTCAGAGGATTCTGTCTCAGAGGTTGATGCTGATAAATCTTCATATTTATTTAAAATGGAATTTATTTGTTCTTTACTTAAAGAAGTACTAATTGCTTTAGAAATAGAGGATTCTGGTCCTCTTGATACTAATTCTAAACGTTTAGATAAGGTATTTAAATCTCCTGTGGTTATTCCAGAAGTTTTTCCTGTTCCTAATGCTATTTCTGCAGTAATTTCCAAAGAATGGGATAATTTGGGTAATTCATTTACTCCTTCTAAACGTTTTAAGCAATTATATCCTGTGCCGTCTGACAGATTAGAATTTTGGGACAAGATCCCTAAAGTTGATGGGGCTATTTCTACCCTTGCTAAACGTACTACTATTCCTACGTCAGATGGTACTTCATTTAAGGATCCTCTAGATAGGAAAATTGAATCCTTTCTAAGAAAAGCTTATCTGTGTTCAGGTAATCTTCTTAGACCTGCTATATCTTTGGCTGATGTTGCTGCAGCTTCAACTTTTTGGTTGGAAACTTTAGCGCAACAAGTAACACATCGTGATTCTCATGATATTATTATTCTTCTTCAGCATGCTAATAATTTTATCTGTGATGCCATTTTTGATATTATCAGAGTTGATGTCAGGTTTATGTCTCTAGCTATTTTAGCTAGAAGAGCTTTATGGCTTAAAACTTGGAATGCTGATATGGCTTCTAAATCAACTTTACTTTCCATTTCTTTCCAGGGTAACAAATTATTTGGTTCTCAGTTGGATTCCATTATTTCAACTGTTACTGGTGGGAAAGGAACTTTTTTACCACAGGATAAAAAATCTAAAGGTAAAAATAGGGCTAATAATCGTTTTCGTTCCTTTCGTTTTAACAAAGAACAAAAGCCTGATCCTTCATCCTCAGGAGCAGTTTCAGTTTGGAGACCATCTCCAGTCTGGAATAAATCCAAGCCAGCTAGAAAGGCAAAGCCTGCTTCTAAGTCCACATGAAGGTGCGGCCCTCATTCCAGCTCAGCTGGTAGGGGGCAGGTTACGTTTTTTCAAGGAAATTTGGATCAATTCTGTTCACAATCTTTGGATTCAGAGCATTGTTTCAGAAGGGTACAGAATTGGTTTCAAGTTGAGACCTCCTGCAAACAGATTTTTTCTTTCCCGTGTCCCAGTAAATCCAGTAAAAGCTCAAGCATTTCTGAAATGTGTTTCAGATCTAGAGTTGACTGGAGTAATTATGCCAGTTCCAGTTCCGGAACAGGGGATGGGGTTTTATTCAAATCTCTTCATTGTACCAAAGAAGGAGAATTCTTTCAGACCAGTTCTGGATCTAAAAATATTGAATCGTTATGTAAGGATACGAACGTTCAAGATGGTAACTGTAAGGACTATCTTACCTTTTGTTCAGCAAGGGAATTATATGTCCACAATAGATTTACAGGATGCATATCTGCATATTCCGATTCATCCAGATCATTATCAGTTCCTGAGATTCTCGTTTCTGGACAAGCATTACCAGTTTGTGGCTCTGCCGTTTGGCCTAGCTACAGCTCCAAGAATTTTTACAAAGGTTCTCGGTGCCCTGCTGTCTGTAATCAGAGAACAGGGTATTGTGGTTTTTCCTTATTTGGACGATATCTTGGTACTTGCTCAGTCTTTACATTTAGCAGAATCTCATACGAATCGACTTGTGTTGTTTCTTCAAGATCATGGTTGGAGGATCAATTTACCAAAAAGTTCTTTGATTCCTCAGACAAGGGTAACCTTTCTGGGTTTCCAGATGGATTCAGTGTCCATGACTCTGTCTTTAACAGACAAGAGACGTCTAAAGTTGATTGCAGCTTGTCGAAACCTTCAGTCACAATTATTCCCTTCGGTAGCCTTATGCATGGAAATTCTAGGTCTTATGACTGCTGCATCGGACGCGATCCCCTTTGCTCATTTTCACATGCGACCTCTTCAGCTCTGTATGCTGAAGCAATGGTGCAAGGATTACACGAAGATATCTCAATTAATATCTTTAAAACCGATTGTTCGACACTCTCTAACATGGTGGACAGATCACCATCGTTTAATTCAGGGGGCTTCTTTTGTGCTTCCGACCTGGACTGTAATTTCAACAGATGCAAGTCTCACAGGTTGGGGAGCTGTGTGGGGATCTCTGACGGCACAAGGAGTTTGGGAATCTCAGGAGGTGAGATTACCGATCAATATTTTGGAACTCCGTGCAATTTTCAGAGCTCTTCAGTTTTGGCCTCTTCTGACGAGAGAATCGTTCATTTGTGTTCAGACAGACAATGTCACAACTGTGGCATACATCAATCATCAAGGAGGGACTCACAGTCCTCTGGCTATGAAAGAAGTATCTCGAATTTTGGTTTGGGCGGAATCCAGCTCCTGTCTAATCTCTGCGGTTCATATCCCAGGTGTAGACAATTGGGAAGCGGATTATCTCAGTCGCCAAACGTTGCATCCGGGCGAATGGTCTCTTCACCCAGAGGTATTTCTTCAGATTGTTCAAATGTGGGAACTTCCAGAAATAGATCTGATGGCGTCCCATCTAAACAAGAAACTTCCCAGGTATCTGTCCAGATCTCGGGATCCTCAGGCGGAGGCAGTGGATGCATTATCACTTCCTTGGAAGTATCATCCTGCCTATATCTTTCCGCCTCTAGTTCTTCTTCCAAGAGTAATCTCCAAGATTCTGAAGGAATGCTCGTTTGTTCTGCTGGTAGCTCCGGCATGGCCTCACAGGTTTTGGTATGCGGCTCTTGTCCAGATGGCCTCTTGCCAACCGTGGACTCTTCCGTTAAGACCAGACCTTCTGTCACAAGGTCCTTTTTTCCATCAGGATCTGAAATCCTTAAACTTAAAGGTATGGAGATTGAACGCTTGATTCTTGGTCAAAGAGGTTTCTCTGACTCTGTGATTAATACTATGTTACAGGCTCGTAAATCTGTATCTCGAGAGATATATTATAGAGTCTGGAAGACTTATATTTCTTGGTGTCTTTCTCATCATTTTTCCTGGCATTCTTTTAGAATACCGAGAATTTTACAGTTTCTTCAGGATGGTTTAGATAAGGGTTTGTCCGCAAGTTCTTTGAAAGGACAAATCTCTGCTCTTTCTGTTCTTTTTCGCAGAAAGATTGCTATTCTTCCTGATATTCATTGTTTTGTACAAGCTTTGGTTCGTATAAAACCTGTCATTAAGTCAATTTCTCCTCCTTGGAGTTTGAATTTGGTTCTGGGAGCTCTTCAAGCTCCTCCGTTTGAACCTATGCATTCATTGGACATTAAATTACTTTCTTGGAAAGTTTTGTTCCTTTTGGCCATCTCTTCTGCCAGAAGAGTTTCTGAATTATCTACTCTTTCTTGTGAGTCTCCTTTTCTGATTTTTCATCAGGATAAGGCGGTGTTGCGAACTTCTTTTGAATTTTTACCTAAAGTTGTGAATTCCAACAACATTAGTAGAGAAATTGTGGTTCCTTCATTATGTCCTAATCCTAAGAATTCTAAGGAGAAATCGTTGCATGCTTTGAAATATTATGTTGAAGCTACGAAATCTTTTCGTAAGACTTCTAGTCTATTTGTTATCTTTTCCGGTTCTAGAAAAGGCCAGAAAGCTTCTGCCATTTCTTTGGCATCTTGGTTGAAATCTTTAATTCATCTTGCCTATGTTGAGTCGGGTAAAACTCCGCCTCAGAGAATTACAGCTCATTCTACTAGGTCAGTTTCTACTTCCTGGGCGTTTAGGAATGAAGCTTCGGTTGACCAGATCTGCAAAGCAGCAACTTGGTCCTCTTTGCATACTTTTACTAAATTCTACCATTTTGATGTATTTTCTTCTTCTGAAGCAGTTTTTGGTAGAAAAGTACTTCAGGCAGCGGTTTCAGTTTGAATCTTCTGCTTATGTTTTTCGTTAAACTTTATTTTGGGTGTGGATTATTTTCAGCAGGAATTGGCTGTCTTTATTTTATCCCTCCCTCTCTAGTGACTCTTGTGTGGAAAGATCCACATCTTGGGTAGTCATTATCCCATACGTCACTAGCTCATGGACTCTTGCTAATTACATGAAAGAAAACATAATTTATGTAAGAACTTACCTGATAAATTCATTTCTTTCATATTAGCAAGAGTCTATGAGGCCCGCCCTTTTTTTGTGGTGGTTATGATTTTTTTGTATAAAGCACAATTATTCCAATTCCTTATTTTATATGCTTTCGCACTTTTTTATCACCCCACTTCTTGGCTATTCGTTAAACTGAATTGTGGGTGTGGTGAGGGGTGTATTTATAGGCATTTTGAGGTTTGGGAAACTTTGCCCCTCCTGGTAGGAATGCATATCCCATACGTCACTAGCTCATGGACTCTTGCTAATATGAAAGAAATGAATTTATCAGGTAAGTTCTTACATAAATTATGTTTTTTTGCTCTCACTCCCCTCTCTTTTGCTCTCTCTTCCCTCTCTTTTGCTCTCTCCCCCTCTCTTTTGCTCTCTCTCCCCTCTCTTTTGCTCTCTCTCCCCTTTTGCTCTCTCTCTCCTCTTTTGCTCTTTCTCCCCCTCTCTTTTGCTCTCTCCCTTCTCTTTTGTTCTCTCTCCCTTCTCTTATGCTCTCCCCCCCTCTTTTGCTCTCTCTCCCCCCTCTTTTGCTCTCCTTCCCCTCTTTTTTGCTCTCTCTCCCTCCTTTCTGTTGCTCTCTCTCCCCCTCTCTGTTGCTCTCTCTCTCACGACCATGGCCACACCCCGCCCCTGTCACGCTGACCCCGCACCTGTCACGCCCGCCCTGTCATGCCCGCCCTGTCCTGTCACTCCTGCCCCGCCCCGTTATGCCCTGCTGTCCCCGTCCCTATCATGCCTACAGTTGTAGACAGGTCAGTTTGTTGAAGGCCAGGTGTGTTTGTCCTCGCGCAGTCTCTACTGCGCATGACAGATTTGGACAACCACACTTGGCTTTTTATATTATAGGATATTCACACACTTTAAAATCTAAAGTATCCCCCAATATAATTTATTATTAAAAATTGTATTCTTCTTTTTAGAATTATTATTAATAATAATAATATAATATCTAACAACTTATATTCAAAGCCCAAATAGATATCAGCTTATATTGTTTTTAATAAGTTTTTTGAAAACGTAAGGTGTCATTCCCTACTTAAAGGAATAGTCAAGTCAAAATGAAACTTTCATGATTCAGATAGAGCATGCAATAATTTACTCCGATTATAAATTTGTCTTTATTCTCCTTGTATTTTTATTTGAATGTAAGTTTAGGAGCCAGCCCATTTTTGGTTCAGAACCTGGGTAGCGCTTGCTGATTGGTGACTACATTTAGACACCAATCAGAAAATGCTACCCAGGTTCTCCTTTGCTTACATTCTTGCTTTTTTCGAATAAAGATACCAAGAGAACGAAGAAAAATTGATAATAGGAGTAAATTAGAAAGTTGCTTAAAATTGCAACGCTTTATCTGAATCACGAAAGTTTCATTTTGACTATATTATTACTTTAAGCACAAACAAACTTCTTGCAGTATAAGGGTTATAACTGTATTTCGTTTATATATTGTTTTGGGATTAAATTTTTTTTTAAAGAAAAGGTATTAACTCATTATTTGTGCTAGTTAAAAAAGAGGTTATAAGCTTGCCCTGAAGCAGGAGTTTCTAAGAATGTCTTCAGGGATTGTGGCCTCATTCCTCAGCAATTCACACGTAACTCTTTACTTTTGTTAAGGGGTAATCCTAGCTAGGATGGCTCTTTAGAAGCCCCTTTTTTACTCTATTTTCAGTACAGCTGAGTTGAGAGATCTCAGCAGTCACTTCCTGTCTTATATCTAACAGCATTTCTTCACTGCTTGTGTTCTACTTGACACTGCATTTCCAATAAATCTCAGTACTTCCTGCTCGTGGTTTAATTCTTGGTATTCTTCCTTATCACAGCACATTGGTTTCTATGCCTAGCAAACCATTTCCAGAAGCCTTGGCCTGTGTTTGGCCCTAAGTTGCTGCTACAAGTGCTGATCCATTGCCTATCATATCTAGCTGATTCTTTGGATCACTCACCCTTGGCTAGTTTTAGCTTTTGTCAGCTCTGTGCTTATCCAGTTTATTGTTAGAATTGAATACCTCTGTGTCACTGATTGTTTCTATGACTCCAACCCTTCTGCTACTGCACTGATGCTCCTACCCACCACCTGCACAGCTGACCTATGTTTTATAGCTCTGATGATCAGATCCTATTCTATGGTTTTTTACCTTTTGGTACAGCACTACAACTGATTCTATACTAGGAACACAGCTCACGGAGCAAAAGACAGGCATGAAAGGGGAAGCAACAGTAGCTGTGTCCAAAAGAAAGGGAAACCTGTTCCTGCCCACTGTTTCTGATGCAGGTGTTACCCTCTCTTGCATTGCACAATACAGTGAGCATTTAAGTACCTAGACAGACATCCCAACCTGCAAAAACTAATTTCAGGGAGGTGGCTTCACCCACTACTGCACCGCCCCCCCCCCAGTTATATATTGGACACCTTCAAACCCTAAATAAGATAGAGACTTATCATTAAAGTAGCTTCCCACTAAAGTCACATTAAAAAAAGTAGCTTTATTGCACAACCACATACAACAAACCTATTTTCCAGTGATTGTACGCTTGTTGAATGCTCAAATATTTTAGAATACAAAGTTTAATTATATGCAGTAAATTAGGTAGTATTTGTGTTTTTATTTTATTAAAATCAGTGGGGGCTTTTTGGTTACTGGTGCATGCTTTGAGGGTTCTATGACGTCCCAGCAACTAAAGGCATTCCTTGAAGAAACACTTTTCCGGATTTGGGTCACATTGGATCAAAGTACTTGGAGTTTCAGGGAGATTGCACTCCATTTGCTGGCATCAGGGAGCCGCTATTACAATCAGGGAGACTCCCTGAACTTGAGGGAGAGTTGGGATGTCTGCATAGAAGCCTTGCCATTCAAGCATTCAGACCCAGTGTACTTACTATTGCTTCCCTTTAAATATCTGATCATAGAGTGATGGGCAGCAGTAGCTTTGCATTTGATATGAAATCTCACTTGGGCATTAGGCTGACAAAATGGTGTTGCAGGGATCATGTATCTATACTGGCATAATGAGGGCTGCTCAGTGGTTATATATCAGGCTTAATACAGTCTTCAAGGGCTATGATCTTGGCTCTTGCTTGGATAAAAAGCTCACATAAGACTCAGAAAAGACATTGCATCTGGTCTATGGTCTCATTTGAACCTATAGATGACAAAATGTGGGCCACAGGGTCAGTGCATACGATCTGTCATATTGTTCCCTTCAGGGCCATGTATCTGATCTTAAGTTTTAGGGGCCACTATTATTATGATGATGATTATTATTATTAATTATGATATTGTTAAATAATATAATTATCACAGACAACAACTGCCAAACAATGCATTGTATACTAATATTATGATGGTGGCTAGCCTTGTGCAGACTAAAGCACAAATTGTCTCCTCCAAATATAGTGGCTAAAGTTTGGTTATTGAATAACAGTTGCATAAAAAAGGATGTTAAGTTGGTTGAAAAACGTTTAGACCTGGCTGACAGGTCATTCTAATCTTGTAACATAAATGTGTTTACTGTCGCTTTAACCAGTTCCTGGCATTATGTAAATCATTGCCTAACCTCTCGGCCCAGCACCTGCCTCAGATGTTAATCAGCTAAAATATAAAAGTACTTAGATTTTTTTTTTAAGTTGAAAATATATTTTAGCACGAATAGTGTGATGTTTCCGGAAATAAACAGAAAACAATCAAGCAACTTTCTGGTTATGAGGTTTGCATCTTGTATCACACAATCAACTCAGGAAATGATTCTCAGAATTGCCCTGATGTGTTTTAAAATACCCGTAAATGCAGCCATTTTAAAGACTACAGGAATACAGGGTTTTTTGTTTGTTTGTTTGTTTTTAGTTTAATTTAAGTTACAAGTTGGACAGCAGGATGTTACCTTCTAATTTCACTTACACACCTGTAACTATTTACCTCACATTTAAGTTTACTATTAAAGGACAAAAAAAAAAAAAAAACTGTTGCAAAACTACAACTTTACAGTTTGATATATCTAAATTTGACTTGATGAGAAAAATTAAACTGGGTGAAGAGGACAATGTGTGGGATGTGTAAAGTTAAAAAAAAAAGTATGGGGGGCGTGTCCGAGCAGCGTACCTAGCAGGACGCATCTACTGAGAGCTCTGAAAGAAACCTCAAAAATCCGCCGATTAAAGAGCATTTAACAGCCAAATCAAGCTTATAATTAGGCATATAACAGCCGCAGTGGTCACAATAGAAACATTATACAGCTTGATTCCTGTTTTCATGACATCAGGGCTACAGATCGGCAAGTTAAGACCTAAGGCGGCGGCCTACATATAGGTAACGACCCCCCCCGGTTAAACCGGGTCTACAGTGCTGGCAGCAGTCGTCTGCCTTACTGACTTTTATATCATAATACAAGGCTTTTCTACTTATAAAGGGAGAAATTTACAAATATAACTTCAGTGTATATGCATTCAGCTGAAAACTAAAATGGCGGGTGTGGCGGGACAATGTTTTACACAGGACTCCGACCCACGCCTAGAAAGATTTGAACGCCTTGTGACCCAGCTGATGGACAAGGCCCCTTATGATTATTTAATACTACGGGTGCCCCCTGCCGCAACTGATCCAACTGAAGCAAAGCACATCGGAGGCACAACACCCGCACCCCACATGGTGTCACATAAATCACAAAGAGGCCCGCAAGCAGTACAGAGAGATGCTAAGACAGCTTGCAAAGAAAAGAGGGGAACCCAGCTTAAAATGAGTCCAAAAGAGATCACCTGGCAGAGAGTACCCTCACCAAGAGAACCGGCCCTATGGCTAACGAGCAGAAAGGTAATACAGCTCACGGTGGGGCGGAGACTGGACATTGCCAGGAAGGTGCTGTGTCCACTGGAGTCGGAAGGTTTTGCGACCCGCAGCGCATCAGAGACTCCTTGGAAGCTGATGGAACGACTCCCTGCATTTCAGCTACCACACAGACACCAATATCGCTCACGCTTACTCAAAGCAGATGGGACATGTGTTTTGATGCTCTGCGGGGGCCACATCTCTAGATCCGGGGTAGGGTAGCATGCGGATACCCTCTCTGGCAGGAACGCTTAGCCCAACATGATGCTACCTGCACCCACAGGGTAAATGTACTATAGTTAACTTACCACTAGATCTCCTGGCAACTTGTGGCATGAACTGCCCATCAGCTTTATCTACAGCCATATCTTCAAGTTTAGCAAAGACTATTCGCATTAGGCTGCATGAATAGGATTAACAGTTTAAAGTTGTATTATAACAGTGCCTGGTCATCTGCAATAAAAGGCTCAAGGATTTACCTTTCTAAAACCCCCTTAGTATAACATGTGCCACATATTCCTATATCCTACACTGTATATAGTATTTTTGCCCTATAAGGAGCTAGATAGAGTGTTTTTGGCCTTTAATTACTATAAATCACTATACCCCTACATTATAAAACTCCCTGGGACCCATGTGCTGATTTAAAACCTTAAAGCCATGCACAAAAAATGTTTTGTTGTATTAACTGTTATGAGTGGTGATAATTGTATATCCCTATGTTGATTTTGTTTTTGCACAGTGCAAACCCTCAGTTTATCTCTCTTCTGCTAAATGTTAACCCCAAGGACTTAAACAAGCATCAAGTCTGGTCCAAGAGAGACCTGTATAGCTATTAATGGGGCTGAAAATGGAGGACTTTCAATATCGTAGATTAATTGCAGTCAGATTTAACATGTTTATTTATTGTGTTATGTCTAACATACAAACTGCCTGTATCACTTTTCCTCAATAAAAAAAAAAAAAAAAAAAGTATAGTTCGATTTTAAAACAATGGTTAATAAAAGTGTAACATATAATACATTAAAGAAAGGAGAACAACATCAAGTTAGGAATCATAATCAAAAAACCTTTCCATGATAAATGATAGAAGGGAAGTAACTAGAAAGCTGTCACTTAAGTTCAGTTGGCACCAAAGTTACGTT